>NC_089493.1:297737348-297802348 GCF_036850765.1 Saccopteryx bilineata | reverse complement strand
ATTCATGGCTTCCGTAGGCACTTGAGTTCATGACTTTTGGGTTAGGACCACGATACAGAACACCTTAAGGCCTGACCTGTGGTGGCACAGTGGATAAAGCCTCAGCCTGGAACGCTGAGGTCGGCGGTTTGAAACCCTGGACTTGGCCAGTCAAGGCTCATATGGAAGTTGATGCTTCCTGCTTCTCTCTCTCTCTCTCTCAATCTCTCCCCCCCTCTAAAAATGAATAAAAATAAATTCTTAAAAAGAAAACACCTTAAATGTTAGCATGAATCATTATTTTTCATTGATTGGGTCACTGATGGTCAGCAAATCAACTCACCATCCCCACTCAAACGGGAGTCTTGCGAATCGTGGGTCCCCTTAAGCTCTTAACATGAATCTTACCCGAGTCTTACATAAACCGAGTCAACTGTAGCTTTGTCTATTCTTTTTAAATATATATATATATATTTTTAGAGAGGAGAGGGAGAGACAGAGAGAGAGAGAGACAGAGAGAGAGAAGGGGGAGGAGCTGGAAGCATCAACTCCCATATGTGCCTTGACCAGGCAAGCCCAGGGTTTCGAACCGGCGACCTCAGCATTTCCAGGTCGACACTTTATCCACTGCGCCACCACAGGTCAGGCCTCTTTTTAAATATTTTTAAATTTTTTATTTATTTATTTTTTGTGACAGAGACAGAGAGAAAGAGAGATAAGGACAGACAGACAGGAAGGGAGAGAGATGAGAAGCATCAATTCTTTGTTGCAGCACCTTAGTTGTTCATTGACTGCTTTCTCATGTGTGCCTTGACCTGGAAGGGGGGGAGGGGGGACAACAGCCGAGCCAGTGACCCTGTGCTCAAGCTGGCAACCTCAGGGTCTCGAACCTGGGTCCTCTGCCTCCCAAGTCGACACTCTATCCACTGTGCCACCACCTGGTCAGGCAAGACCAACTGTCAGCTTAACGGCAGAACCGTGTCTTGTTCCTCTTTGACTTCCCCGCCCCCAGCACGCTGTCTGCTCCCGCCGGGGTCTAGGGGCCGGCCGGGGTCCAGGGGCAGGCCGGGGTCCAGGGGCCGGCCGGGGTCCAGGGGCAGGTCGGGGTCCAGGGGCCGGCCGGGGTCCAGGGGCAGGCCGGGGTCCAGGGGCCGGCCGGGGTCCAGGGGCAGGTCGGGGTCCAGGGGCCGGCCGGGGTCCAGGGGCCGGCCGGGGTCCAGGGGCAGGCCAGGGTCCAGGGGCAGGCCGGGGTCCAGGGGCAGGTCGGGGTCCAGGGACAGGCCGGGGTCCAGGGGCAGGTCGGGGTCCAGGGGCAGGTCGGGGTCCAGGGACAGGCCGGGGTCCAGGGGCAGGTCGGGGTCCAGGGGCAGGTCGGGGTCCAGGGACAGGCCGGGGTCCAGGGGCAGGTTGGGGTCCAGGGGCCGGTCGGGGTCCAGGGGCCGGCCGGGGTCCAGGGGCAGGCCGGGGTCCAGGGGCAGGTCGGGGTCCAGGGGCCGGCCGGGGTCCAGGGGCAGGCCGGGGTCCAGGGGCCGGCCGGGGTCCAGCGGCCGCATGGGGCAGCGCCTCACCTGAACCTGATGTTGGTGCTCTCGGGAACGACCACCTCCTCACAGAGCTTCTCCAGGGCCGGCATCCAGCTGGTGGCCAGGTGGCAGTTCTGCAGGACGACCCAGGTCCCGTCCTGGATGGCGGCGCGGATCATTTTGGCCGCGATGGGGCCTTGGCCTTGGCCCAGGGATATGATCTGTGTTTTGGGACCTCCCATGCCAAGATCATCAGCAAACTTCAGCAGGCCTGAGACCAGAAAGAAGAAGGAGCTGTTAGGAGAGGACCTGCCAGCTGGGACCTTACGAACAAGGACGTCACAGGAGGAGGGGTCGCAGGAAAACCCTGGGCTCAGAGAGAAACGGGGCTGGATTCCGTCAGTTACAAAATAACCCTCCGGGCAGCTGTAGATTTCTGGTAAGACGGAGAAAAAAGATACTATTGATGCCTCTTTTGCTCTGAATACACAGACACTCTTAATTTAAAAGGAATGACACAAATTTAAAATATATATATCTATCTCAGAGTTTGAAAGAAAGAGAAATTCCCAGGTGACAAAAATAAACAGGGAACTCAAAACGAGAGAGGTGAGCACATAACCAAAGAAGTAGGAAGTGAGTTTTTACAAATGTATTTTACTCGGAAAAAAAGGTGCTTGTACAGTGAAATTTCAAGTAGGTCTCTCTCACTTCTCTCTCCCTCGGAGGCAACAATGTTACTAGGTTTTGTAAATCCTACCAGAGATATTTTAACCATTTCAATCCTACATATATACGATCATACTTATGTGAACTGTAGAATACCACATGCGCTTTTCTTCACATAGAATTTTCCACATCGCTACATTTGTAAAAGCCTCATCCAATCCTTTTTCAAGGTTATATAGTATTTCACCATTGGAAAATGCCATGCTTTATTCAGTTAGTTTAGAGGTTAAAGTTTCTCTGTGGGAGAGGGTGCACTCAAAAGAGGTGAGCTGCTGGAACTGAGTTTCTTTTTTTAAAAACAAAGTTAGGGTACTCGCCCTGGCCGGTTGGTTCAGCAGTAGAGGGTCAGCCCGGTGTGTGCAAGTCCCGGGTTTGATTCCCAGCCAGGGCACTCAGGAGAGGTGCCCATCTGCTTTTCCACCCTCCCCCTCTCCTTCCTCTCTGTCTCTCTCTTCCCTTCCCACAGCCAAGGCTCCACTGAAGCAAAGTTGGCCCCGGGCGCTGAGGATGGCTCCATGGCCTCCGCCTCAGGCGCTAGAATGGCTCTGGTTGTGGCAGAGTGATGCCCCAGATGGGCAGAGCATCGCCCCCTGGTGGGTGTGCTGGGTGGATCTCGGTCGGGCACATGCGGGAGTCTGTCTGACTGCCTCCCCCCCCCCTTCTCATTTCGGAAAAATACAAATAAATAAATAAATAAAGTTAGGGTCCTCAAAGGGCTGCATCTTTGTGTTAAGAAGGCCAGAAATCAGGCCCTAGCAGGTTGGTTTACTCGTAGAGTGTCAACCAGCATATGAGAGTCCCTAGTTCAATTTCTGGTCAGGGCACACAGGAGAAGTGTCCATCTGCTTTTCCACCCCTCCCCCTCTTGCTTCTCTCTCTTTCTTTCTTTCTCTCTCCCCATCCCGCAGCCATGCCTTGATTGGTTTCAACATTGACTAAGTCTCTGAGGATAGCTCAGTTGGTCCGAGCATCGGCCCCAAACGGGGCTTGCCAGGTGGATCCTGGTTGGAGTGCATCCGGGAGTCTATCTCCTCTCCTCTCACTTAAAAAAAAAAAAAAGAAAAAAAAAAAAAATATATATATATATATAAAAGAGGGCGTTTCTGGTTTCTCTTGAAAAATCAGATGATCTGGCTCGCATTACCAGACGGCACATGGCGTGGACACTGAGCAGGACCCAGCCCCTCTGGGTGGGAAAAGAAGTTGTCAGGCGTCCGGCCCCAGCTTGGCCTGTTGACGGCTCGGCCTTTGCGGCCACCTGAGCTGGAGACTCCTGCTGTCGGGCACGCGACTGTCACCCACGCACGCACGCTCTGTCCTTCACACAGCACGCGGCGCCTCACCCAGAGGCGGGGGAAGGTTGGTGCAGAAGAAAAGGTTGGGCCCCTTGCATTAGAAAAAAGCGTCAAGTTGAGGTTTCGCGGGGCCCTTGAGAGGTCGGGGCTCGGTGTGCCCGCCCGGGGTGCCCGCCTGGTGTGCCCGCCCGCCCGCGTCAGATCCGCCTCCGGCCTCACCTGCCATGGGGTCCGCGCCGGGCGACAGCACGAAGATCAGCGGCGTGCAGCAGCTGGAGTCGCCGTAGGAGCCCTGGAGGTCGAAGGTCGGCGCTTCTGCGTAGACGGCGCCCATGTGCTCGGCGATGAACGCCCGCGCGGCCGGGATCACCTTGTCGGCCCGCAGACACCGGAGGACTGCCATCCTCTCCAGCCCCGGGAGGGACTTCCAGGGCCCCGGGAACGGCTCCTCGTGGGGCCGGGCCGCGTCGTAGACCAGCTGCCACGCCCTGGCGTTCCGCTCCACGTGCTCCCGCAGGCCCCTCAGCGTGGGCAGGGCGGAGGCGCGGACCACCTCCCCCCAGGCCTTCTCGGACAGCCACTGGGGCGCCGGGTTGGGGAAGGGGTTGTCCAGGGCCAGGCCGCCGGTCAGGAGGAAGCGCCAGACCTCCTCGTCCACGGCGCCCTGCTCTTTCAGGATGCCGACGGTCAGCAGGAGGGAGAAGAGCAGCTTGTCCTTCTCGAAGAGAGAGCGGCAGACGTTGTTGTAGACGCTGAGGGTGAAGTGCTCGGTGATGGCCCGGAGGCGCTGCTGCAGCTCCTTGCTCCGCCAGCTGTGTGCCAGGGCCTGCCGGTAGAGGCCGAGGAACCAGGCCAGGGAGTACTGGTACATGGGCTCGAGGTGGGCCAGGTCCGAGACGCAGAAGAAGAGGGTGGCCGAGCGCACGGCCACGGGCTGGTAGCCCAGGCGGGTCCGGTCGATCTGCCTCTCCGTGGCCGAGGCCACCTCCTGCTTCTGGGAGATGTCCTCGGACAGCTCCCGGGAGGCGGACAGGACGCGGATGGCCGTCTCGTCCTCCAGGATGTTGCCCTCGGACAGCGAGAGGATCTCCAGGATCCTGTCCTCGATCTCCTTCAGCTGCTGCCTGTTCCGGGCGCCCTCCAGGATCAGCCGGTTCTTCTTCTCCTCCAGCTCGGGCCTCTCCTCGGCGGCCACGAGGCCCAGCAGCTGGTCCTGCAGGCCCAGGGGGGTGATCATGAAGTTGAGCAGGCAGACCTTGACGGCCACCTCGGGCAGGTAGTGCGGGTTGCGCAGCCGGGTGGTGAGGTAGAGCCGGAAGTCGCGGGAGTACTCCAGCACGCTCTCGCCCAGCCGCAGGTACTCCACCCCCTGCTGCCTGAAGGTGGACTTGAGCAGGACCGGCTCGAGGAAGGCGTCCAGCTCCTCGCCCACGTGCTCCAGCAGGACGGGGCTCCCGAGCTGCAGGGCGTTCTCCAGCGCCCGCACGTAGCCGCCGTCCGAGAGCCGGGCCACCGACAGCCGGTTGGCCTTCTCCATGTTCTTGACCCACTTGTTGGCCTGGCCCTGGGGGTCGATCATCAGAGGCCAGCGCCTGGAGTTGGACATGATGATGCCGTTGTCCACGGAGAAGGAGTCGACGGGCAGCCCCGCCATCTGCCAGGCGCGGATCTGGATGGGGTCCCCCAAGGTGCCGCTGAGGCTGAAGTCGCCGGAGCCCGGGATGAGCTGCTGCTGGCAGCGGGCCAGCCACCGCCCCTGGCAGCGGGCCCGGAAGTCCACAGTGAAGGCCCCCAGGTACGCCACCGTGCCCGAGGACAGCAGCACGTCGCCCGTCAGGTGGGTGTAGCGGACGCCCAGCTGCCGGGCGGCCTCCGTCCAGCGGTCCTTCTCCCCGCCGAGGCCGCTGATCAGCTGCTCCGCCCGGAGCAGCTTCTGGGAGCAGACCTCGATGCCCTCCTCCAGGGCCCGCTTCCGGGCCAGCATCTCCTCGAAGTCGCCGTTGAGGACCTGCAGGCGGTCCTCCACCAGCTTCAGCTCCGCCCGCTTGCCGCTCAGCCTCTGCCTCTGGGCGTCCAGCCGGCCCTCCGCCTCCCGCAGCCGCTCCCGCTTGGGGGCCACCACCTTGGCCACGCGGTCGTACACCTCCATGGCCCTCACCCACTTGCACAGGCCCTCGCAGGCGGACGACACGTTCTTGATGACGGCCGGCTGGAAGTCCGGGTGGTCGACGAATCTCTCTCGGATCCGTTTCATGATCGCCGGGGGGATGTTGTCCTTGTCGTACGTCTTCAGACTCTCCAAGAACTTCAGGTCCCCGAGGATCTTTCTGGACAGACCCCAGTAATCTTCTATCATCTTACCTGTTTGAGACAAAGAGACCGGTAATACGAGTATGAAGAGGTTCTGACTGAGACTTAAAGCCTTGTGGTGCTGCCTGACCAGGCGGTGGCGCAGTGGATAGAGCGTCAGACTGGGATGTGGAGGACCCAGGTTCGAGACCATGAGGTCGCCAGATTGAGTGCGGGCTCATCTGGCTTGAGCAAGGGGTCACTGGCTCTGCTGTAGCCCCCCAGTCAAGGCACATATGAGAAAGCAATCAATGAACTAAGGCACCATAGCAAAGAAGTGATGCTTCTCATCTGTTTTCACCTCCATTCCCAATGGGGTCCACAAAACCACCCCCTGGGCTGGAGGTCATTCCCCTGTTTCACGAGTGAGACTGACTTTCCCTGAACTGGACAGGAAGCGGTGAGTGGAGCTCAGACCCAGACCAGGCGTCCTGGTCCACACGGGCTTCCTCTTGGTCATGGTTTGCGGGTCGGGCTTTGGCTCGGCAGGGGGTCACCTCCGGGGCCCTGGCTCCCTGACCGAGAGAAGAGGCAATGGTGCCGGCACACGGAGAGCTCCCTGGTGCACACGCACAGCCCGAGCCTTCCTCGTTTCCTCCGAGACTCTGCACGCACTGCCCACGGGCCCGGGAGGGGGTGGTGGCCTGAGCTCCCTTCCTGCCGGGGAAGAGCATTCACCCGGGCCTCTGGCCGGAGAAGGGGTGCAGGGCGGGGTGGGGGAGTTACCGCTGCCGCCAGGGTCCGGCTTCCGCTCCGGCCTCAGCCCTTTCATGACACAGACGCTCTCCATGACCAGCTTGACGGGCCCCGGGGGGTTCTGCATCGACTTCACCAGCGAGATGTCCGCTGGGTTGAGGGTGTCCAGGGCGGCCAGCGCGGCCTCCAGGGCGGGCATCGCCTCGGCCAGGTCCCCCTCGCACTCGTCCTGCGGGCAGCACAGGGTCAGCGGGGGTCAGAGCCGCCAGGCCGGGCAGCAAGCAGCAGGCAGTGGGCAGCACGGGGTCAGCGGGGGTCAGAGCCGCCGGGCCAGGCAGCGGGCAGCACAGGGTCAGCAGGGGTCAGAGCCGCCGGGCCGGGCAGCGGGCAGCGGGCAGCGGGCCAGGCTCTGCTCCTGGAGAGAAACTGGGCAGTGGGCAGAGGCCCCCACCCGGTGTTCGTTCATTCGCCGGGAAGGCAGGCGCCCCCACCTGGAACTCAGTGTTCAGGGCGGGGGCCACAAGGCCTTTGCAGGGAGGGAGGGGGGCGGGAGGAGGCTGCAGCTTGGCTGCCTTGGACATTGAAGAATTCCTCTGCTCTGTGATCTTAAAAACGAAAATCAGCCCTGGCTGGTTGGCTCAGTGGTAGAGCGTCGGCCTGGCGTGCAGGAGTCCTGGGTTCGATTCCCAGCCAGGGCACACAGGAGAAGCGCCCATTTGCTTCTCCACCCCTCCCCCTCTCCTTCCTCTCTGTCTCTCTCTTCCCCTCCCGCAGCCAAGGCTCCACTGGAGCAGGGATGGCCCGGGCGCTGGGGATGGTTCCATGGCCTCTGCCTCAGGCGCTAGAATGGCTCCAGTTGCATCAAAGCAACACCCCGGATGGGCAGGGCATCGACCCCTGGTGGGCGTGCCGGGTGGATCCCGGTCGGGGCGCATGCAGGAGTCTGACTGCCTCCCCGTTTCCAACTTCAGAAAAATACAAAAAAGAAAAAAAATTAAAAAAAAAAACAAAAAAAACGAAAATCAGGCCTTCGTTTTGTTTGTTGTTAACAAATTCCCAAGAGACGCAGGCAGTGGTGACCTCACAGCCGTTGGTCCAGGATCGGTGGAGAGATGAGGAGGAGGCAGAGGGTTGAGTCCGGGTGGGGAGAGAGTCGGGGGAGGTGAGGGAAGAGTGAGGTGCAGGCGTGGGAGGGGGGCAGGGGTGGGGTGAGCGTCCCTCGCACTGCAGTTCCACAACGACAACGGGAAGGGGTGGGGTGAAGCTCGGGGCGCCAGGGTGGATGTAAGGACGGACTTTGAGAACGAGGCACAAGGAGAGAGGTCGGAGCTGGAGGGGACCTCTGGGAGCAGCAGAGGGATTCCGTCCGTCCGTCCGTCCTTTATGTCAAAGCAAAACCGACACAGTGGAATAAATACATACTATTCCGGCGCTAGAACATGAAGAATGGATCCGTGGGGTAACACAGGGAAAACCTTCACATGGGACGCTGAGGGACAGAGGTCAGACACGCAGCGTCGACCTCGGAACACTGAGGTCACTGGTTCAAAACCCCGGGCTTGCCTGGTCAAGGCACCTACAGGAGTTGATGCTTCCTGCTTCTCCCCCCTTCTCTCTCTTTCTCTCTCCTCTCTCTCTCAAAATGAATAAATAAAATCTAAAAAAAAAAAATGTTTATTCCACCTCTACAACACAGATGGAGGAGAAAGAAGTACCCCATCCGGAGGAAGAACATTCCAGGCACAGGGAAGAGCCGGGACAAGCGCCCTGGGCTGAGAGCGCGCCTCGTGTTTGTGACGGAGCGTCGAGGAGGCCACGAGCAGAGCCGATGAGGGGAAAGCCACCAGAGGTAAGAGTAGATCCTCTTGGGTCTCGAAGGTCTCGACGCTGAGTGAGACCAAGAACATGCCTGAAGAGTGACCATGAAAGTGATCGTGCTTCTCGGAGAGCGGCAGCGGCCAGAAAGACTTGCTTACCGCCTCTGAGCTATGCAACTCGTGGCAAAACCGCCTCCCTTTTCCAAGGCTCAGTTATCTCATCGGCGAGACGGGCATGACCACACAGGTCCTGCTGAACTATGACAGGCCCCCTGGGAGGCACTGTGTGAACCCGGAAAACACCGGCCCCTCCCCTCCCCTCCCCTCCCCTCCCCTCCCCTCCCCCGCCCTCTGGCTCTCTCTACCTTGATGCCCTGAGCGATGGCGGCGGCCGCGTTGGCTTCTTTCTCATCCGCCTGCACCAGGAGCTTCTTGGCATCAGCTTCCATCGTCTCCTCTTCGATTTTCACCATCATCTTGTCAGTCTCCTCGGACGTCTGGATAAGCTGGGGTTGGAGGGCGGTCAGTTCGACCTGCATGAGCGCCACCTAGCAAGGAGACGGGTGTGAGGGGTACAGTGTCAGCGATGTTGGTGCAAAAGAAAAAAAAGGCACAGCCACAGGTGTGAAAACCATTCTCCCACTGAGGATAGGTGCAGAACACTGGTTTATTTATTTATGTTTTTAGCGAGAGAGAGAGAGAGAGAGAGAGAGAGAGAGAGAGAGAAAGGACAGACAGACAGGAAGGGAGAGAGATGAGAAGCATCAATTCTTCGTTGCGGTACCTTAGCTGTTGATTGTTTTCTCATATGTGCCTTGACTGAGGGGCTGCAGCTGAGTGAGTGACCCTTTGCTCAAGCCAGCGACCTTGGGGTTCAAGCCAGTGACCTTGGGCTCTAGCCAGCGACCTTGTATGTGGTCATGTCCATGATCCCATGCTTACGCTGGTGAGTCTGCACTCAAGCCAGCGACCTCAGGGTTTTGAACCTGGGTCCTCTGCGTCCCAGGATGAGGCTGTACGCACTGCGCCACCCCCTGGTCAGGCAGAAAATAGGTTTTTCACATGGGATGTATTTGTTGGCTAGAGTTTACCTTTTTGATCTTTTGCTACTTGTAACTGAGGTCACACTATGTTGTCCTTATGGAGCGCTGTGCTAGGCACTTGATGTTTTTTTTGTTTTGTTTTTTTTTTTGAATTTTTTAAAATTTAATTAATTGTGTTTACATAGATTCTAGGGTCACCCTGAATGCATCCCCCCTCCCCCCATTCCCCTCAACATACCTTGCCCCCCTCCCTACAGCACCCTCCCCCCTTCCCTTCAGGTTTATCCATACATGGTCGCTGGCTAGAGCCCAAGGTCACTGGCTAGAGCCCAAGGTCACTGGCTTGAACCCCAAGGTCGCTGGCTTGAGCAAGGGGTCACTTGCTCAGCTGCAGCCCCCCGGTCAAGGCACATATGAGAAAGCAATCAATGAACAACTAAGGTGCCGCAACGAAGAATTGGTGCTTCTCATATCTCTCTCCCTTCCTGTCTGTCTGTCCTTCTCTCTCTCTCCTATCATCCCCTTTCCCTCTGTCCTCTTTTCCTCTGGTCCCTTTGATCCCTCCTCTGTCTCAATTCCCTTCCTCAGTTCTCATTATTCCTTGGATTTCTCAAATGAGTGAGGTCATATGATATTTTTCTTTCTCTGCCTGGCTTATTTCACTCAACATAATAGTTTCCAGGTCCATCCATGTTGTCACAAAGGTAATATTTCCTTCTTTTTTTATAGCCTCATAGTATTCCATTGTGTATATGTACCACAGCTTTTTAATCCACTCGTCCACTGACGGACACTTGGGCTGTTTCCAGATCTTCACTATTGTGAACAATGCTGCCATAAACATGGGGGTGCATTTCTTTTTTTCACTCGGTGATATGGTGTCCTTGGGATATATTCCTACAAGTGGGATGGCTGGGTCAAAAGGCAGTTCCATTTTTAATTTTTTGAGGAATCTCCATACTGTTTTCCACAGTGGCTGCACCAGTCTGCATTCCCACCAGCAGCGCAGGAGGGTTCCCCTTTCTCCACATCCTCGCCAGCACCTATCGTGTGTTGTTTTGTTAATGAGCGCCATTCTCATTGGTGTGAGGTGATATCTCATTGTGTTTTTTTCTTTTTCTTTTTTTTTTTTTTTTTTACAGAGGCAGAGATAGACAGGGACAGACAAACAGGAACGGAGAGAGATGAGAAGCATCAATCATCAGTTTCTTGCTGCGCGTTGCGACTTCTTAGTTGTTCATTGATTGCTTTCTCATATGTGCCCTGACCGTGGGCCTTCAGCAGACCGAGTAACCCCTTGCTCAAGCCAGTGACCTTGGGTCCAAGCTGGTGAGCTCTCTGCTCAAGCCAGATGAGCCCGCACTCAAGCTGGCGACCTCGGGGTCTCAAACCTGGGTCCTTCCGCTTCCCAGTCCGACGCTCTATCCACTGCGCCACCACCTGGTCAGGCTCATTGTGGTTTTAATTTGCATTTCTCTGATGATTAGTGATGTTGAGCATTTTTTCATCTGTCTATTGGCCATGTGTGTGTCCTCTGTGGAGAACGTTTAATGATACATTTAACCTTTTTTTAAAAAAAGGTATTTCTCCTGTTGAGTCTACATTCTAGTGTGTTGAGGGCAGAGAGAGGTTAAGAACAAAAGCAAATTAGGAGGAAAGAAACCTACATTTTTTTTTAAGCCCGAAGGAAACACACTCGGCTGTGACACTTGGAATAGAAAGAACTTTGCTTTCCCAACAGTGCTGTTCCCAGAAATATCTCTGTCAAGGGGTTTTCAGCCACGGTGTGCACACCTCCCACAACGGAAGCTCACCATCTCTGAGGGAAGCGGGGCTATTTTTCAGACAAACACATGTGTTCCATTTTCCTCTTCTTCTCTCCTTCTTCTTTCTTCTTCTTCTTCTTCTTCTTCTTCTTCTTCTTCTTCTTCTTCTTCTTCTTCTTCTTCCTCCTATTCCTCCTATTCCTCCTATTCCTCCTCCCTCCTCCTCCTCCTCCTCCTCCTCCTTCTTCTTCTTCTTCTTTTTTTTTTTTACCAGAGTAACAGGCTTTATTGAAAGGAAGAAAGGAACCCTGCCGGGCACTTCTCCAGGGAGAGAAGGGCACCAGTTACAGACCAGGGGCGAATTATATAGTGTTTGGGAGAGCCTGAGGGGGTACTGAGGGAAAAGTCCTGGTATGTCCAGAATGCTCCTCCTTGGGGGGGCTTGCCAGCTTCTTGGAATTCCTCTGTTTCAGGGGTGATAGTCCAGTAAGGGTGAGGTCTGACAGATAAGCGGAACATCAAGAGGGCAGTTTGGAATTCACGTAGCTATCATTTCTCAACTCTTTCTCTGGTCTAGCCATTTTCTTCTTTTTTTAAAGAAAATTTTCATTTTTCTTTTCAAGTACAGTTGAATGTACAATGTTATATTTGTTTCAGGTGTACAACCCAGTGGTGAGACAGTTATATAACTTACTAAGTGATCGTCCTGGTAAGTCTCACAGCCGTTTGACACTATGTAACTATTAGAATAATACTGACTAGACTCCCGAGGCTGCACTTCCCATCCTTGTGACTCTTCTGTAGCCACCTGTCTGTGTTCCGGACCCCCACCTTTCCTACCCCCCCATCCCATTGGTAGCCACGGAAACATTCTCTGTAGCCACCTGTCTGTGTTCCGGACCCCCCACCTTCCCTACCCCCCCATCCCATTGGTAGCCACGGAAACATTCTCTGTAGCCACCTGTTTGTGTTCCGGACCCCCCACCTTTCCTACCCCCCCCCATCCCATTGGTAGCCACGGAAACATTCTCTGTAGCCACCTGTTTGTGTTCCGGACCCCCCACCTTCCCTACCCCCCCCCATCCCATTGGTAGCCATAGAAACATTCTCTGTAGCCACCTGTTTGTGTTCCGGACCCCCCACCTTTCCTACCCCCCCATCCCATTGGTAGCCATGGAAACATTCTCTGTAGCCACCTGTTTGTGTTCTGCACCCCCCACCTTTCCTACCCCCCCATCCCATTGGTAGCCACGGAAACATTCTCTGTAGCCACCTGTTTGTGTTCCGGACCCCCCACCTTTTCTACCTCCCCCCCCATCCCATTGGTAGCCACGGAAACATTCTCTGTAGCCACCTGTTTGTGTTCCGGACCCCCCACCTTTCCTCCCCCCCATCCCATTGGTAGCCACGGAAACATTCTCTGTAGCCACCTGTTTGTGTTCCGGACCCCCCACCTTCCCTACCCCCCCATCCCATCCCATTGGTAACCATGGAAACATTCTCTGTAGCCACCTGTTTGTGTTTCGGACCCCCCACCTTTTCTACCTCCCCACCCATCCCATTGGTAGCCACGGAAACATTCTCTGTAGCCACCTGTTTGTGTTCCGGACCCCCCACCTTCCCTACCCCCCCCATCCCATCCCATTGGTAACCATGGAAACATTCTCTGTAGCCACCTGTTTGTGTTCCGGACCCCCCACCTTTTCTACCTCCCCCCCCCATCCCATTGGTAGCCACGGAAACATTCTCTGTAGCCACCTGTCTGTGTTCCGGACCCCCCACCTTTCCTACCCCCCCATCCCATTGGTAGCCATGGAAACATTCTCTGTAGCCATGACTTTGTTTCTGTCCTGTTTGTTCATTTATTTATTTTAGATTTCACTGTTTTTTTTAATCTTATTTTTATTACTTTTAATGCAGTGACATTGATAAATCAGGGTACATATGTTCTGAGAAAACATCTCCAGATTATTTTGACCTTTGATTATGCTGTATACCCCTCACCCAAAGTCGAACTGTCCTCCGTCACCTTCTATCTGGTTTTCTTTGTGCCCCTCCCCTCCCCCTACCCCCTCTTTCTCCTTCCTCACCTCCTCCCCACTCCCTGTTACCATCACATTCTTGTCCATGTCTCTGAGTCTCATTTTTATGTCCCATCTATGTATGGGTTCATATAGTTCTCAGTTTTTTCTGATTTACTTACTTCACTCCGTATAATGTTATCAAAGTCCATCCATGTTATTGTAAATGATCCGATGTCATCATTTCTTATGGCTGAGTAGATAGATATGTATTTATTATCATTTTATTGTTCATATGTTTAATCTTTTTTTTTTTTCCTCTTCTTCCTAAAGAAAACCCTTTCCATGGTCATGGGATAATACTTGTGGGGTTGGTGGTGAACTCCTCTAGCTTCCTCTTGTCTGGGAAGATCTTTTTGTGTCCTCTGAACCTAAATGACAGTTTGGCTGGGCAGAGGATTTTATTTTATTTTTTGAGGGAGAGTGGAGGGGGGGGAGAGAGATGAGAAGCATCAACTCGTAACTCATAGTTGCTTTACCATTATTTATGGTTGTTTATTGATGACTTCTCGTACGTGCCTTGAACAGGGGGCTCAAGCTGAGCCAGTGACCCCTTTGCTCAAGCCAGAGACCTTGGAAGTCAAGTCACGGACCTTTGGACCATGTGACGATCCTGCACTCAAGCTGGCAAGCCTGTGCTCATGCTGGTGACGCTGAGCTCAAGCTGGTAAAGCCATGCTCACACTGATGAGCTCGGGGTTTTCAACCAGGGCCCTGAGCATCCTGCATTGACACTCTATCCACTGCATCACCACCACCGACGCTCAGCTGGGTAGAGTCATCTCGGTTGGAGGTCCTTGCTTTGATCACACTGAGTATTTCCTGCCCCTCCCTCCTGGGCTGCAGAGTTTCTGTTGAGAAGTCAGCTGACAGTCTCATGGGAGCTCCCTGGCAGGGAACTAACGGCTTGTCTCTTGCTGCTTTTAGGATTCTCTCTTTCTTCAACCCTTTTCATTTTAAGTACGATGTGTCTTGGTGTGGGCGTCTTTGGATTCATCTTGTTTGGGACTCTCTGCGCTTCCTGGACTATTGTGTCCTTTTCCTACACCAGGTTAGAGACGTTTTCTGTTGGTTTTATTTCCAATAAGTTTTCAGTTTCTTTCTCTCTCTCTTCTCCTTCTGGCCCCCCCACGATGCAACCACGAGCAGGGCTGATGTTTTCCCTGGAGGCTCCTTACGCTGTCTTCTTTTTTTTGGATTTCTTTTTCTGTTCTGAGTGTGGTGTTGTTTGCTTCCTTACGTTCTGAATTATCAATCTGATTCTCAGCTTGACCCACTCTACTGTTGATTCCCGGAAAGATTATTCTCCATTTCAGTTAGTGGGTCCTTCGTTTCCGATTAGTTCTTAATTGTTGCTGTGTCGTAATTTTTATGCCGATTCTTTCTTTGTTGGAGTTCTCACTGAGTTCCTCGAGCACTCTCACAACCGGTGTTCTGACTTCTGTGTCGGTTCGTTTACTTGCCTTTGTTTCGTTTAGTTCTTTTTTTTTTTCTGGAGAATCCTCCCGGTCTGTCACTGAGGACGTGTTTCTTGGTCTCTCCTTTCTGGCTGCTTCTCCGTGTTTGTTTCCATGGAAACAACAGGTAGAGAGATTACGCTCCCAGACTTGGCAGAGCGGCCTTGCATAGTAAGGGTCCTGTAGAACCCGGGAACACAGAACTGGGTGTGCCAGGTGTCCCCCCTCCCCGCCCCATGTGGGCTATGCACACTGTCCTGTTGTAGCTGAGCCTGGGCCGCTGCTGTTGTCACCGGAAGGGACTGACCGGGAGGGACTGACCTCCAGGCTGACGGCTGTGAGCACAGCAGAGGAGCCGCTGTGCCGAGGTCGACCCCACGGAGCGGGACTGGCGTCCGTGGGGCTTTGGGGCTCGCCGCGGCCGCCCCTGGAGCATGTTGCTCGTGCAGGTGGCAGGGTGGTCATCTTCTGTGACTTGCACTCTGTCCACTGGGCACACTGGCTCAGGGGCTGCCTGGGAGGAGCAAGGGCAGCCACCGCCGGTGCCCTGCCTGGGGCCCCCCGGCACGAGCCACAGAGCACAAAACTCACACAAAAAAGAGAATCCACGATGAACAAAAGGTAGAAATCTTGAAGAGAGACCATCTCCGTGGGCTGGGTTTGGGCGCGGGCGAGGGAGGCGCGTTCTGCATGGGCAGCATCAGGGGCCGCCCAAACCCGGCTCCCCTCTGGCATGCTGCCCCTGAACGGGAGGCTCACTGCATGCCCCCCCCCCCGCCCAGACCCTGCACGCCCCCCCCCGCCCAGACCCTGCACGCGCCCCCCGCCCAGACCCTGCACACATACCCCCGCCCAGACCCTGCACACCCCCCCCCGCCCAGACCCTGCACGCCTCCCCCTGCTCCCCCCAGACCCTGCATGCCCCCCCCGCCCAGACCCTGCACGCCTCCCCCTGCTCCCCCCAGACCCTGCACGCCCCCCGCCCCCCCAGACCCTGCACGCCCTCCCCCCCTGCTCCCCCCCAGACCCTGCACGCCCTCCCCCCTGCTCCCCCCCAGACCCTGCACGCCCTCCCCCCCTGCTCCCCCCCAGACCCTGCACACCCTCCCCCCCTGCTCCCCCCCAGACCCTGCACGCCCTCCCCCCCTGCTCCCCCCAGACCCTGCACGCCCTCCCCCCCCGCCCCCCCAGACCCGGGCCCCCGGATGTCCCGGAACGACCCACAGTCCTCACCTGTGAGGCGGCGAAGTCCAATTTCTGCAGGCCCGTCAGGTAGCGGCTCCGCAGGACGCCGACCTCCTGCCTCTTGCTGTTCAGGAGCGTCTTGAAGGTGAGGATCAGCTCCAGGTAGGAGGTGGGGGTGACGTAGTTGTGTCGGCGAAGCGTGTGGTAATAATCGAGCGACAGCTCCTTCACGCTCTCCTGGAAATACTTGCACATGGAGATGACCCTGCCAGTGGGGGGGCACGGAGGTGGTGAGGCCGGGCCCCCACGTCCGGCCCAGCTTCAGTTACAGTGGTGAGGGTGGGGGTGTGGCCCACGGGACCCCCCCCAGGCTCCGACGCAGGTCAGCAGAGCTGCAAGAAGGGCTGGGGAGGTGTAGAGTCTTACTAGAACGATCTTTGGGCAAGTAAGTTCTATCTCTGATCACCTCGGTGGATCACCAGTGCTTGACCCTCTGGCTGGCTGTGGGAGTCTCTGGACTTGCAAATTGTGTTTATAAATGCATCGTGTAAAGTAGGATCTCAAAGGAAAGCAATGATGTTGAAATAGAGTTTTCAAAAAAAAGTTAAAAATCAAATTTGTCATATGTGTGCTTTTTTTTTTTTTTTTGGTGAAAGAGACAGAGAGAGGGGCAGACGGGGACAAACAGACAGGTAGGGAGAGATATGAGAAGCATCAATTCTTTGTTGCAGTACCTTTGTTGTTCATTGATTGCTTTCTCAGATGTGCCTTGACTGGGGGCTACAGCAGAGAGAGGGACTCCTTGCTCAAGCCTGTGACCTTGGGCTTCAAGCCAGTGACCATGGGGTCAAATCTATGATTCCATGCCCAAGCCAGCGACCCTGCACTCAAGCTGGTGACCTCGGGGTTTTGAACCTGGATCCTTTGCGTCCCAGGCTGATGCTCTATCCACTGCCTGGTCAAGTTTATATATATGTTTCTTATCAAGGCATTAAATCAGGGTCAGCAAACTTTCTCTGGAAAGATCCAGAGGCTAAATATTTTCAGCTTTGTGGGCCCCATGGTCTCTGTAGCAACTACTCCACTCCGCTGTTGTAGCGTGAGGAAAAAGGGCACGGTCCCAATAAAACTTTATTTACAAAACAAGTATAGTTTGCTGACTGCTGCATTAAATAAAATTGGGCAGCAGGTCTAAAGGAAAGGATACATTGAGGTTATCTATTAATGGCTAAAGGAGTTACAAATAAACGAGATTTCTCTTGGTAACAAAGTCACAGATCTTGCTCATCCTACCGGTTTTGTTGCTTCCATTCATCATAGAAGGAAATGCCAAACACCCACTCAGCGTCAGTGGGAAAGAAGACGTAATTTTTCTCCATCCCTATTCCCTGACCCTCTGAATTCTATTCGTGGGTCGACAGGCCCAGGTTAAGACTCATCTGGCTACAGAACCAAGTTCTTGAGAGAGAGCGTAAAGCCTTAAACATCCCGAACCCTGCCGACTTCTTCACTCTCCACTCATTCGTTGACTAAGCAGTTTCAGGCACCTGCTGGGCATTGAGGATAGAGAGGCACACAAAGCAGGTGGCATTGTCCCTGTCTTCACGGGGCGCCCGGGGTGGCTGACATTCTCATCTCATCTCCTTTGCTCTAGCTTATTATTTTAAAATTTTCTGTATCTGTGTTTTATACATAAATACAGAAAATTTATGTATAAAATTGTTTTTATGACTCTTATAAGAGTTTTCTTGACTCTTATAACAATCCACTTTCATGCCCTTGGCAGTGATCTTGCCCCATTAAGAATGATAACTCTATAAAGACTGTTGAAATAACCATGCGATTCTATTCAGGTTCTTACAACGGTGACGTTCTTACATCTCCAGGGAAATTCTGAACAATAACATTTTATTCTTTTTCAGAAAAAAAAGTGTTTTATTCATTAAATATCTAACTAAATAGGATTTAAAAGTATAAACTTTTTATCTAAAATGAGAAATCCTAAAACAGCAAGAATAGAGCCTATATCTGGATTTTTCTTTTTAAATTAAGTGAGAGGTGGGAAGGCTGAGCGATAGACTTCTGCATGTACCCTGACTGGGATCCACCCGGCATGTCCACCAGGGGGCGATGCTCTGCCCATCTGGGGCTGCTGCTCCACTGCTTGGCAACTGAGCTATTTCAGCACCTGAGACGAGGTCATGGAGCCATCCTCGGTGCCCAGGGCCAACCTGCTCGAATCATTCGAGCCATGGCTATGAAGGAGAAGAGACAGAGAGAGAGAGAGAGAGAGAGAGAGAAGGGTGGAGAAGCAGACAGTCGCTTCTCCTGTGTGCCCTGACTGGGAATCGAACCCCGGATGTCCGCACGCCAGGCCGATGCTCTATCACCAAGCCAACCGGCTAGGGCCTGGATTTTCAATATGCAGTTGGCATGTATGGTTAGGGCACTACAATGCTGCTAACACTTACTCTATCCGAATATTGTCATCAAGTTCCACATCTTCCAGAAATTTGTTAGCCACCAACTCCAGGGCATCTGTGGGCCAGGACTGGAACCAATCGATGGTACAGCAGTTGATGAGTGAGGGGAACATTCTCAGGCGGTTCCGAAAGGCATCCCCGATTGGACTCATGGCTAATGAGAAACAGACCTCGTTAGTTCCCTTCCTGGGAGGCCCCTGGGAGCAGGCCGGTTTTCCCGAGGGTTCTGGGGGGGGGGTGCAATCGTGTTCCCTGCTGGTGCCCAGGGGTGCGTGGAATAACCCACTGCATGGCCTTGGATGGGAACACAGCCAACAAGAAAAGAATGCTTTGCCAAGAGAATTGTTCTGTGACTTGAAGGTGGGTCACTGAAACAGGTCTATGTGACTGAAGGCAGTTGCTGGGCTTTTCTCAGTAAAACATTCTCATAAGATTTCTGTACCTTCCAAGGTTATCCCTTAAGATAAGGAGAGGAGTGTTGTGGGATTCATAGAAGCAATAGCAATGAATGCCTTCTGATATTATGCTGCTACTAAGCTATCTTGCAGATGCACTCTATGTATCTTTAAGTAAAAGTTACACTTGATGTTATGCCAATTTCTCAGTAAACAAGCTTTTTGAAGTCTTGTGAATAAAATTAGGACACTGCATGAACTCGGGGCCATTTGCCTGAGTGAGCGGTGGTCCTTTGCTAGTCATTGATGATTTCGTCTGCTGATCTCTCTCTCTGCGCCCCCGACTCACAACACAGGGGTGTGACCGGGCACAGTCACGGTAGCTGCCTGGGATGCAGTGGGGGCTTATGGGATATTTTCGTGAAGTTCAGGGATGGGAATTCAGTGACTGGTCTCCCATTCCCGTTACTGTTTGTCCCTTTCGGTTCCTTTGGGTCCTGAGCCCCTGGGTCCCTGTGCTCTGTGTGTGTGCTCATTCAGACAGAAGGGAGCCGTGGAGTTCTCCCACGGAGCCACTTCTACGGGTCTGGGGGCACCAGCTTGTTTCTGACCCTGTCCAATCATGCAGCTGGATGTCTACACCCCAGATGTCATTCTTTTATTATTATTATTTATTTAGACTCAATGTGGTAGAGAAAGTATGATGTGCAAGGAGATGGGTGAGCGGGTCAGAGTGGCTAAACAAGGGAGAGAGAAGGGGAAGCTTGGTCTGAGCTGAGAGTGGACAGGACGGGAGGACAGGCTGGCCGGTGACCTTGCGCAACTATCAAGGAGGAATTCTGGGTCTTCATCCTCATTTCAGTGTTTGAATTTGTGTGCACGTGTGTATGTGTGTGTGTGTGTGTGTGTGTGTGCATACACACAACGATCATGTTTGCCATACACGACAAACAAACCTCTCCCGGCTCACCGGAACAGAACGGTCTAGGATGGACAGGAGTGGACGTGAGGGAATCGTTAGGAGGGGGTGGGGGCACGGTCTGGGTGAGGTAACAGTGGCTCTAGCAGCCAACGGGAAGGCGGTGGTGGCGACGGAGGTGGGCGGGTGACCACGACAGGAGGCCACGGAGGTAGAAGTGGACAGGACTCAGTGACCGGAGAGAGAAGCGTTAGAAGGGTTGAAATGTCGTTCACAGGGAGAGGATCTCCAGGTGTTGTTCTGTGAGGCCACCAGGGTAACGTGCTAGAACGGAGGAGAGGGCGCAGAGGAGAATTCAGAGGACCGGGGACCATGCAACGGGCTTAGAACAGTCGCTCGGAAGAATGGAAGTTTCCCCCGAAACTCCAGGCACGGATCCCCGGGCAGGTGCCTGGGCTGGGTCCCTCCTCAGACCCACGTGAGACGACAGGGGCCTTAGGGGACTCAGGAGACCCCCGGAGACCCCCCAGAGGAGAAGGGTTCACCGAGTTTCCTCCTGTCTTACCCAGGACGATGTGCAGGTTCTTCCTCACCCTCTCGATAAAGAAGTTATACATAGAAAGGGGAGTCGCGTCGACCTTCTCGCCGGCCGTCCGGGCCGCCATCTGCATTTTCTCCACCAGGTCCGCCTTCTCGTCGGCCGGGAAGAGGTTGGGCACGTCCCCCGTGTTCAGGAGCATGTTGACGTCCTCGACGAAGGACTCGTCCTTGATCTGGTTGTCGGCGAAGAGGAAGACGGTGCTCCTGGCGGCCGCGCCGGCCTGCAGCACGATCTTCTTCACGTCCTCCCGCCAGTCGCTGCCGGCGTAGTTCCTGGTGATCTCGACCTGGCGCAGCTCGTAGGCGCTCACGAAGGCGGACAGCCTGCTGGCGCTCCGCCGCCCGCTGCCCCCGACCCCCACCAGCAGCAGGTGGCCCTGGTCCTGCTTCAGGACCCTGCAGATCCTGGAGACGTGCTCAATGGCGAACCGGAACATGACCAGGGACATGGGGGCCCTGCTGACGCTGTTGAACTCCCCCAGGTAGAACTCCATGACCGCCGTGAGCTGCTTCACGTCGGTGATCTCGTCGTAGACTCTGGGGTCACTCTCCGGCTTGGAATAATCTCCAAAGAAGAGGCTGTGGATATTGTCGTCGGTGATCTTTCCGGTGGGGGACAGGTGGATGAGGACCTGTGGGAAAGGGAAGTGGACGTCTCAGGCAGGCAATTCCGGGGGGGGGGAGGGCGAGGGGGGGTCAGCGGGAGAGAAGGGGGGGAGCTGGGTCCACTGAGCACAGTCTCCAAAGTCACGGTGCGTGAGCAGTTAAAAACAAAATGAGGCCCTGGCTGGTTGGCTCAGTGGTAGAGCGTCGGCCTGGCGTGCAGAAGTCCCGGGTTCGATTCCCGGCCAGGGCACACAGGAGAAGCGCTCATTTGCTTCTCCACCCCTACCCCTCTCCTTCCTCTCTGTCTCTCTCTTCCCCTCCCACAGCCAAGGCTCCATTGGAGCAAAGATGGCCCGGGCGCTGGGGATGGCTCCTTGGCCTCTGCCCCAGGCGCTAGAGTGGCTCTGGTCACGGCAGAGCGACGCCCCAGAGGGGCAGAGCATCGCCCCCTGGTGGGCAGAGCGTCGCCCCCTGGTGGGCGTGCCGGGTGGATCCCGGTCGGGCGCATGCGGGAGTCTGTCTGACTGTCTCTCCCCGTTTCCAGCTTCAGAAAAATACAAACAAACAAACAAATAAACAAAGAAAACCCGAGAAAACAAAAACAAAACCCCATGATATGTGGATCTGATGCTTCTAAAGAGTATGAAGAAAGGACATTTGAGAAAAGAGTGTAAAAGCAAGGGTCAGTGAGCTCGCTAAGTAGTTAACGTATCGGTGACCAGACTGTCGATATTATTCTTGATACATCAAAAGGAAGCCAAGTGGCCCCTAGCAGATGACCAGGTCAAGTGACTCCATGACTCAAGACTGTCACTTGAGACTCCGAGGGCGGAGCGGAGAGTCCACTGGGATGGGAACGGGAACTCTGAGACGACCGTGGTCAAGATCCTCCAGAGGAGGTGGTCAAAGAATGGCACACCATTTTTTTTAAAAAAGTTCTTGCTCCTTCATCAAACAGAGGTACAGGGGCCACCCCTGGTCCCCACCCTGCGTCGAGAGCAGGAATGTTTGGGATGCTCCTGCTTCTTCTCGGTGTTAATAACCCGGTGGTGCTTCTGCACCTGGTCTCTGGCTGCGAGGGGAAACACCTTGGCGGTTTTCCCACGGAGAAATCACCGCTTCTTAAAAATAGTGGTGGTGGAACACTCACACAACTAACACAACTTTCCTTGTGTCAGATGAGAAGGAGAAAGTATACATCGTAACCACGTTCCACCTGGGCTTTTACGAGAGCCTCGAACCACCCATGGAAATCCACGGTTCCTTTCTTAACTCACCAATTAATTTGACCCCGGAAACGTATCAAGAATAACATCATACAGTCGGTCACTCTGAATGGTCCGAGACTTAGCGGTCAGAGGAAAAGGAACCCAAAGTGGCCCTAGTACATGACCAGGTCAGGTGACCCCGTGACTCAAGACTGTCACTTGAGATTCCGAGGGCGGAGCGGAGAGTCCACTGGGTCGGGAACATGAACTCTGAGACGACTGTGGTCAAACACTTGGGGCCGTTTCCGAGGCCGAATGACCAAGCGGGGGTCCGGCTCACCTTCTCCACGCTCTGCTTGAAGCAATTCGAGGTGGTTTCCTTCATCATGTTGAAGAACACCTGTCTGTCCTCATCGTCAATCAGACGGTCGTAGAAGACCCGATAAATCTCATGGATCCAAAGCCGGATAAGTTTCTCTACGTCCTGAAAAAACCCAGAGCGGGCTATTTGAATGAGTGGAAGTGTGGGCTTCAGGGGGGTACTTCTTAAATATAACAGTTTCTAAATCCTGTGGCTGGCGTGAGAAGGAGACAAGTGAATGCTTATGAAACGGGAAGCACAATGCCCCGCACAGATTCGATGCTAGACAGAGGTTTTCTGTGACCGTTAGCAGAGTGCTGAATGATCTTGGTAACTGACAGGACGGTGGCTGACCTGGAGGTGGGTGTGGGGGCACAGCAGCACCCCCTGGATCACCCGTGAGAAGTCCCGCAGGTTAAAGACGTAATGGGACTTGGAGGGAGTTGGCAGGAAGTTCTCCACGGCAGCTTTATAAATGGTCATCGTCGCCTGGACCAGCATCTTTCCATACCTGGGGGTGTGGGGGGGAGAAGGAGAAGGCAGACCAGTCCAGGAGGGTCAGGAGGGGCCAGGACAGAGGACGGGGACCCCCGGCCAACAGGCTGGGAGACACGCCATTTCTCACCTTAAGAACGCCACGTCAAACCCTTTCCCGAAGTGCCAGTCTACAATGGAGCTAAAAATCTTGGTTAAAATCTCGTCCTCGAAGGCATTGATGGAAACGATGTTCAGATGGCGAGTGAATCGTCCTGGAAGACACACACACACACACACACTCATACTCAATCTTATTTCCTGCCCCTGGCGACTCCAGGGCTGGGGGAACTGGTCTTCCTTCTGCCCTGGTGTCCCAGAGCTGTGCTGCCCAAGACGGCAGCTTCCAGCCACGTGGGGCTGCTTCAGCTTAAACCCATTCGTGACGAGTAACACTGCACCTCGATTTCTCAGTCTCACTCGTCGCGTTTCAAGGGCCCGAGAGCCACGTGTGGCCGTTTGCTGCCGCCCTGCCCAGTGCAGACCACGCCTGTGGAAGTTCCGGCGACGATGGGAGCATTGCATGGAAGCTTGTTTTTTTATAAAACACAAAGGCCCGATGTGATTGTTGGAAAAGAGTCAAACAAGGCAGAGATACTTTTTCAGAAAGTGAGCATTGCCTTTCACTACCTGCTCCATACTAGATCCCTTCTTCCCCTAAATGATCTGCTATTGATTCGGCATACTCACCTGTCTCCATCCACACCCATCTAATGTGAAATATCCATATATTTCTATCAATATACAAACTTTATTGAGATATAATTCATAGTCATTGTGATCATTTGAAACCCATATTCTAGCAGATTCTTGAGAAAGGGTTTACAGGGGGGGGGGGAGGATATCTCTGCGTTCTTCTATGTTGGTAACAGTTTTCCTTTTATACTTAAAGGTCATCTTAGCTTGCTATAAAGTTCTTGACTTTTGTGTTATTTATTCCCTTGAGTATCTTCAAAGTTATTCTATTTTCTTATGGCATAAAAGCATTGCCTTTGAGAAGTCTTAAGAGAATCGAATTTTATTTCTCTTATAGATCACGGACTCTTTTTGCCTAAATGTCCAAAAGACGCTCTCTGTTCCTTTCATGTCTAACGATTTTACTGGCGTGTGTTTTGAGAGTGATCGTTTTTGAGTCTATATTAAGACAACCCTGCTTCCTCTCTTTTCCTTCTACAGGTGAGAAGGCTCAGTGCCAGAGAGAACAGCAAAGTCACAGAACCTTTCCTCTGGAAACGGTACTACGTTTCTCATGCAAAGATGCATTTCAGAAGAGAAATACAGATCCCGGATGGATCTAAAGCAAAATACACTCCCAGACCCTCAGACGACGAGATGATGTGGGAGAGAGAGCTCATTGGGGCGAGCTGGTCTCTCTGGCAACGTGAAGAGTGATAACAGCTCCAGCAGGTGAATCTGTCCTGCACCCCTAGTGGAGAACACCTGACCTAGGCTCCCCTCACCCCGGAATGCACGGTTGGCCACCTGAGCTCTCCTTTTCATCTGAGACGCTCCGTTCTTCATCTCATCTCATCTCACTTCCACAACCTCCCACACGAAGCTTTCCAGTGCCACCCCCGAGAGCTAGCTCAAACCACTGGCTCCCGCCGACACACCCTCCACCAGGTGCCTGAAACGGCCCTCCACCTATGAATGCGGTCTGGCTCTACTAAGAGTTTAAAAAACAAAGGTGAGCTTCTCTTTCACATACCAGTGATGTCATTCCTCCCGCCCCCCGGGGGGGCCATGGCGGTCACCAGCAGCACGTCCACGATGTCCAGCTTGTGGGTGTCTCTCTTGTCAAACCAGTACCCGTGGTCAACCCACTGCCTCAGCAGCTCAATGGGGGGCTGGGCCCCGTACACCTCCTTGGCCGGCATGTTGAGGTCATCTGGGGAAGAAGCCGGGGTCACACACTGTCCGTCCATGGGACCCGCTGCTCTCACGGGAGGAAGACAGATGACCGTCCCCCCTCCATGCGAGAGCCCGCGCCTCGTGTCCCACGCCTGCTCCTGGGACACAAGCTCTTCCCACAGACTGACCGCTCCGGAAGAGCTTTCCCTGGGTTCTGCCCGCGGTGACTTCAAGGACGCACGGATTGGAATCGACAGGCATTCAGCTTGGTCCCATCCCTGCCAACTAAATATATCGTCTACTGCGCGCCAGACATTTTGTTCATTTCTGGGGATACGATTTCTGGGGATCGGTAAGGAAGGCAAGTCATATTCCCAGCGAACGGAGTATTTCATTTGATCAACAGGTAATCGTTGAACGTTGTGGACGGAGCCAGGCTTTGGACCGGGGCTCTTGTGGCGCAAAAACAAAATGGCGAGACTCGAGTGTGACTTTCTGGAAGGCGGGGACTGATTTGCTACCAGGGCACATCGCCCGGTCTACCTGCACGTAGAAGGCACTCCGTAAAACGGAAGGAAGGAAGGAAGGAAGGAAGGAGAGAAGGAAGGAAGGAAGGAAGGAAGGAAGGAAGGAAGGAAGGAGGAAGGAAGGAAGAGAAGGAAGGAAGGAAGGAAGGAAGGAAGGAAGGAAGGAAGGAAGGAGAGAGAGAGAGAAGGAAGGAAGGAAGGAAGGAAGGAAGGAAGGAAGGAAGGAAGGAAGGAAGGAGAGAAGGAAGGAAGGAAGGAAGGAAGGAGAGAAGGAAGGAAGGAAGGAAGGAGGGAGGGAAGGAGAAGGAAGGAAGGAAGGAAGGAGGGAGGGAGGGAGGGAGGGAGGGAAGGAAGGAAGGAAGGAAGGAAGGAAGGAAGGAAGGAGAGAAGGAAGGAAGGAAGGAGGGAGGGAAGGCGAGAAGGAAGGAAGGAAGGAAGGAAGGAGGGAGGGAGGGAGGGAGGGAGGGAGGGAGGGAGGGAAGGAAGGAAGGAAGGAAGGAAGGAAGGAAGGAAGGAAGGAAGGAAGGAAGGAAGGAAGACTAAATGCTATGAACCAGAAATATTTCCTTTCCCGTCCAAGGCAGGTCTGGCTTGCTGCTCCTCGGATGGGAAGGATCTAGAGTTGGCTGCTCAGACCCAGTCGAGGCCTTACCCACGAACACCACCGCCTTCTTCCCGACCGGAGGCCCGAAGAGGCCCTTCCGCCGCCGGTCCAGCTTGGACATGATGATATCTTGGGTCTGATTGGCCGAGGTCCTGGCGGAAAAATTGATGCAGTTGGGCAGGTAGGTGTTTTTGGGAAGCTGGAGAAGGAAGTTGTTGGTGATGACGGATTTGCCGGTGCCCGTGGGTCCCACGAAGAGCACGGGAACCTCGTGCTCCAGGAAGGTCTTCAAGAAGAAGGACTGCCGGGCGGTCTCCATCGTGGGGACGATGAGCTCTGAGACCTGCACACAGACGTGGGGGAGCCGTGGGTCTGGGCCCGGGCGGCCGGGTCAGGGCATTCGGGGGGCACCGCTCTGTCCTCACGACCCACTCATTTCCACCCCGTATCTCTCCCCACCGCACCCCCCCTTTTTTAAGAGAGACAGTGAGAGAGAGAGAGAGGGAGAGAGAGGGAGAACAGAAACAGATAGGAAGGAAGAGATGAGAAGCATCAATACTTTTGTTGCAGCACCTTAGTTGTTCATTGATTGCTTTCTCATATGTGCCTTGATGGGGGGGGGGTGTGCTACAGCAGACCGAGTGACCCCTTGCTCAAGCCAGCGACCTTAGGCTTCAAGCCAGTGACCATGAGGTCATGTCCATGATTCCACGCTCAAGCCAGCGACCCCGCGCTCAAGCTGGTGACCTGGGTCCTCTGTGTCCCAGCCCGACGCTGTATCCACTGCGCCACCTGGTCAGGCTCAAAGTCTATATTCTTAACCACAAAACTGTTATATTATAAATACCAACTACAATAAAAAAAGGGGGGATCTGAAGCCGCTGCCTTCTGAGACCACCACTCTGAACTCGCCTGTGTGTCTCCGTGTGTGATCTCTACTGCTTGGCTGAGGAGGGGGAGGTGTGACCCTCACCCGCCCCCCAGTCCCCGTGTCTGTTCCTGATCTGCTTCCCCCACTCTCTGATGCTACCTCCTCTTAAATGTTGATCCAATACGGGGGTTGCGACCCTCTTCCTGGCCTCCAGACCCCAGCTGGACTCTCAGGGCTTGGTCTTGGACCCCTGGGACCCCTGCGGTGGTGGGCGGAACCCTTTACCCTAGCCTGCCTTCTCTGAACCCACACCCCGTCGACAGTGGGGTGCCGCCATGCGGCCCCACTCCACGGAGGCAGAGGAAGAGTCCGGAAGACGTCTCTCTCAGACTGAAGCCTCCTTCCACGTGTGTGTCTCGGCTAGAGGGGGGCTGGTGGGTGGAGGTGGGGTCGCCGCGCTCCAGCGAGCACCGTGACGCTGTGGTTTTCGCCAGTGGAAGACAGTCACTAACTTGTCCGAAGCCTCCTAGCTCGCCCGTGATGCTGAATGCAGAACCAGGGGCAAGACGCCCATCTCGCTGCCAGGACTGGGGTTTCATAGATTTCTATTTTCGGGGAGGAGCACACTTGTTGGACCAGGGGGAGATTCCGCAGCAGAACCGACACTATCTTCTGCATCAGCCTTTTTATTTGTGTGAGTGCAGCGAGATGAGAGAGCCCTGGCGTTCAGGTGAGTAAGCTCTTCAAAGAGAATTCAAGTTTAGGGTCTCCATTCTGGGATGGGGGGGAGGTAATTCACAATACTCAGCCCCCCACCCCCACCCCACCCCCAGGGTGTGCGCTGAACTCAGCACGAGCAGCTACGGTCTGGCCTGCCGTCTGACTTGACTCTCAGCCCAGGGAGATAAATTACATTATCGTCTACAACAGGGGTGGTCAGCCTTTTTATACCTACCGCCCACTTTTGTATCTCTGTTAGTAGTAACATTTTCTCACCGCCCACCGGTTCCACAGTCATGGTGATTTATAAAGTAGGGAAGTCACTTTACTTTATAAAATTTATAAAGCAGAGTGACAGCAAGTTAAAGCATAGAATAGTAATTACTTACCAAGTACTTTATGTCGGATTTTCGCTAAGTTTGGCAGAATAAATCTTTATAAAACAACTTACTATAGTTAAATCTATCATTTTTATTTATACTTTGGTTGCTCCGCTACCGCCCACCATGAAAGCTGTAGCGCCCACTAGTGGGCAGTAGGGACCAGGCTGGCCACCACTAGGGGGCGGCAGGGACCAGGCTGACCAGCACTAGTGGGCGATAGGGACCAGGCTGACCAGCACTAGTGGGCGGCAGGGACCAGGCTGACCAGCACTAGTGGGCGGCAGGGACCAGGCTGACCACCACTAGGGGGCGGTAGGGACCAGGCTGACCAGCACTAGTGGGCGGTAGGGACCAGGCTGACCAGCACTAGTGGGCGATAGGGACCAGGCTGACCAGCACTAGTGGGCGGTAGGGACCAGGCTGACCACCACTAGGGGGCGGTAGGGACCAGGTTGACCAGCACTAGTGGGCGGGAGGGACCAGGCTGACCAGCACTAGTGGGCGGCAGGGACCAGGCTGACCACCACTAGGGGGCGGTAGGGACCAGGTTGACCAGCACTAGTGGGCGGTAGGGACCAGGCTGACCAGCACTAGTGGGCGATAGGGACCAGGCTGACCAGCACTAGTGGGCGGTAGGGACCAGGCTGACCAGCACTAGGGGGCGGTAGGGACCAGGTTGACCACCACTAGGGGGCGGTAGGACCAGGTTGACCAGCACTAGGGGGCGGTAGGGACCAGGCTGACCAGCACTAGTGGGCGGTAGGGACCAGGCTGACCAGCACTAGGGGGCGGCAGGGACCAGGCTGACCACCACTAGGGGGCGGTAGGACCAGGTTGACCAGCACTAGGGGGCGGTAGGGACCAGGCTGACCAGCACTAGGGGGCGGTAGGGACCAGGCTGACCAGCACTAGGGGGCGGTAGGGACCAGGCTGACCAGCACTAGGGGGCGGTAGGGACCAGGCTGACCAGCACTAGTGGGCGGTAGGACCAGGCTGACCAGCACTAGGGGGCGGCAGGGACCAGGCTGACCAGCACTAGTGGGCGGTAGGGACCAGGTTGACCAGCACTAGTGGGCGGTAGGGACCAGGCTGACCACCACTAGGGGGCGGTAGGGACCAGGTTGACCACCACTAGTGGGCGATAGGGACCAGGTTGACCAGCACTAGGGGGCGGTAGGGACCAGGCTGACCAGCACTAGTGGGCGGTAGGGACCAGGCTGACCAGCACTAGGGGGCGGTAGGGACCAGGCTGACCAGCACTAGGGGGCGGTAGGGACCAGGCTGACCAGCACTAGGGGGCGGTAGGGACCAGGCTGACCACCACTGGTCTACGACATGGAGCCAGCCCCGTGCACCGTCAGAAACGTGTCCCACAAGAAGATGAGGAGGGATTGTCGGGGAGTCGTCTGCCAACTGCAAAACCTGTTCATGAGAACCCATTTTGCTGAGAATTCTAATCAAGCAAATCTTTTTCTGGGTTTTTTAATTTTTTTTGTTTTAATAAGGTCAAGGATCCCCCTTTCTGACTGAGATATCTGAGTCGCAGAGTGATAACCGCTTGACATGATCAGTGATAATAACTGGGACAGCGGCCACTCTGGATCTAGCATGTAGTGTGTACGCCACGTGTTCATGCGCTAGCATGCAGTGTGCACGCCACGTGTTCACGCGCTAGCATGCAGTGTGCACGCCACGTGTTCACGCGCTAGCATGCAGTGTGCACGCCACGTGTTCACGCGCTAGCATGCAGTGCGCACGCCACGTGTTCACGCGCTAGCATGCAGTGCGCACGCCACGTGTTCACGCGCTAGCATGCAGTGCGCACGCCACGTGTTCACGCGCTAGCATGCAGTGTGCACGCCACGTGTTCACGCGCTAGCATGCAGTGTGCACGCCACGTGTTCACGCTCTAGCATGCAGTGTGCACGCCACGTGTTCACGCGCTAGCATGCAGTGTGCACGCCACGTGTTCACGCGCTAGCATGCAGTGTGCACGCCACGTGTTCACGCTCTAGCATGCAGTGTGTACGCCACGTGTTCACGCTCTAGCATGCAGTGTGTACGCCACGTGTTCACGCGCTAGCATGCAGTGTGCACACCACGTGTTCACGCGCTAGCATGCAGTGTGCACACCACGTGTTCACGCGTGTTGTCTCCAATCCTCGCCACCACCGTTGGAGTCTTTTCCTCTGTTCCTTTGTGGTTGAATAAACAGGCAGAGGGTACAGGCTGAGCAAAACATTTGGGTCTCTCTGACTCTAAAGCCCATGCGTTTAAAGGTTCAACCCGGCTCACGTTTGAACCTTTTTTTTTAAAGGAAGTTTTTTCTAGCCTGGCCTGGGGTGGCGCAGTGGATAAAGCGTCGACCTGGAACGCTGAGGTCGCCGGTTCAGAACCCTGGGCTTGCCCGGTCAAGGCGCATAACCCAACAAGCAACCAACAAACAACTAAAGTGAAGCAACTAGGAGTTGGGACGTCTTGTTCCTCCTCAGCCTCCTCTCTCTGTAAACTTGATAAATAAAATTCTTTAAAACACTAACACGTATGGATTCATAGAGTTCTTAGTTTTTTCTGATTTACTTATTTCGCTCTGTATAATGTTATCAAGGTCCAGCCATGTTATTGTAAATGATCCAATGTCATCATTTCTTATAGCTGAGTAGTATTCCATAGTATATATGTACCAAAGCTTTTTAATCCACTCGTCCTCTGATAGATGGGACATAAAATTGAGACTCAGAGACATGGACAAGAATGTGATGGTAACGGGGGTGGGGGTGAGGTGGAGGGGTGGGGAGGGGGCGAGGAAGGAGAGAGAGGGGGTGGGGGAGGGGAGGGGCATAAAGAAAACCAGATAGAAGGTGATGGAAGACAATTTGACTCTGGCTGAGGGGAATGCAACATAATCAAATGTCAAAATAATCTGGAGATGTTTTCTCAGAATATATGTACCCTGATTTATCAATGTCACTGCATTAAAATTAATAAAAATAAGATATAAAAAAAACCCCACTAATACGGAACTGGTGTTGATTCTTTGACCCTGGAGAGTTTGGGTCGTTTTGGGGAATTCGAGTTCCTTTACCTTTGCATTCGCTGGGATGGTTTCCTCTTCTTTGGTGATATAATCTGTCCACGGGCTCCAATGTCCACTGCCTTGCTTGAGGAAGTAAAAGTCATAGATGCTTCCTGGGCCAGGGAAACAGAACAGGCCGTTAGCAGCAGACCAGGGTTTACATTTCATACAGGAGGTACGTAACGACGTCAGCTGGCGGCATCCGACACTGTGTACCTTACGGTAACCGGCAGAGCGGTGGCGAAACTTACACCCTGTGGGTAACCGTACAAAGTGGAACAACAGCTTCATGACTTTATTATTTGGATAAAAATGACAGGTGATATGTATACAAGTAATTAAATTATTTTTAATCGTGAGCAGGAAGTACTGTGAAGAAAAAAATAAAAAGAAAGAAAGAAAGCAATCCGTCACTCTAGACCAGGGGTCCCCAAACTATGGCTCGCGGGCCGCATGCGGCCCCCTGAGGCCATTTATCCGGCCCCCGCTGCACTTCCGGAAGGGGCACCTCTTTCATTGGTGGTCAGTGAGAGGAGCATAGTTCCCATTGAAATATTGGTCAGTTTGTTGATTTAAATTTACTTGTTCTTCATTTTAAATATTGTATTTGTTCCCGTTTTTTTTTTTTACTTTAAAATAAGATATGTGCGGTGTGCATAGGGATTTGTTCATAGTTTTTTTTATAGTCCAGCCCTCCAACGGTCTGAGGGACAGTGAACTGGCCCCCTGTGTAAAAAGTTTGGGGACCCCTGCTCTAGACCTTACATTCAGAAATAGCTTTGGATGGCAGTTCTTCTAGCCTTCTTTATGGGAGACAGATTGGTGGAAGAAAGGATTTTACAAGAACAAAGTTCCTTGATAAATACTATTTTAAAATAAAAAGTTTATGTTTAATTTTACTTAAATTTAGCAGAAGAAAAGGAGTTAACATGAAAGAACTCATGATGCTTTTTTAAAAAATCACTTAATCTGATATTGCTATTGTTTTAATTTTTCATTGACAACAAGTTAGAAAAAAATAAATGAGTAAGGAGTCTAGTATAATAAACAGTTGGGTACCCATTCTCCAGCTTCAATAATTATCAATATCTTATTCTTTTTTTTCACACATTCATTTATTATTATTATTATTTTGTATTTTTCTGAAGTTGGAAACAGGGAGACAGTCAGATAGACTCCCGCATGCACCTGACTGGGATCCACCCAGCATGCCCACCAGGGGGCGTCGCTCTGTTGCATCCAGAGCCATTCTAGTGCCTGAGGCAGAGGCCACAGAGCCATCCCCAGCGCCCGGGCCATCTTTGCTCCAATGGAGCCTTGGCTGCGGGAGGGGAAGAGAGAGACAGAGAGGAAGGAGGGGCAGGGGTGGAGAAGAGATGGGAGCTTCTCCTGTGTGCCCTGGCCGGGAATCGAACCCGGGACTCCTGCACGCCAGGCTGACGCTCAACCACTGAGCCAACCAGCCAGGGCCTGTGTATCGTATTCTTGTTACATTCATTTTCCCATCACATATTCACATTCTTTCCTTCTCTCCTCCTATCCTCCCCCCTTCCGTCTCCTTTCTTCTTTCTTTGTCTGGAGTATTTTAAAGCAGATCCTGGCGTTGTATTTCATTAGTAAACACACATAACTCGATGTTAGTCCAGTTTCACTGATTCCCCTGTGAACAGTGTGGTGATTGACACTCACACCCCCACCCCCAGCTCCTCTTTCTCTGGTTCCTTTTGTTGTTAATGATACACTCTTACTCTCTTGTGGTTTGCAACTCTCACGTTTTTGTTCTGCCACCACAGGTGCCCAATACTTCAATGAGGTTGATTCATTTGGTCAATTATTTGGTATCAACAGAGCATACTCTTACAGTTTGTAGCAACAGTTCTCCATTTCAGGAGAAGTTTCTGCATTGACATCTTTGTATATCTTGTCAATACTATTGATTGGGTTACCAACTTAAAAAGTTAGCATTGTTTGACCTCCATATCCAACTCTTTATAATTGCTTTAATGTATCCGTCTCTTTCTTCTCTAGTAATAGTAATTACCTCAAACTTTTCCTCTAAGTCATTTCTTAGATGTCTAGACTTGTGTGCTTTACTCCTTGGTTCTAATGTATTTATTAGATCATTTCTTGGTATCGCTTGGTCCTTAATTTGTTTCTTTCGTTTTCAAATCCTTCTTTTCCTCTAATTTGATGGTTTTATTACCTCATCTATAAACCTATAATCGACTGCTTTTTTTTTTTCTAAGGGAGTTCATGACCACCAAAGCAGTATTATAAGAAATGTTACAAGGACTTCTTTAAGAAAAAGAAAAAAGAAAAAGAGATAGAAAGAACAAAATGACAAGAAATATGTACCTATCAACAATCACTTGAAATGTAAATGACTTACGTGCTTCAGTCAAAGAACAGGGGAGCTGAGTGGATAAGAAAACACCGCCACCCAGGGAGAGATTCCAAGATGGCGGCAGAGTGGGCAGTCGTCCCATTTGCCGCCTCCCTGGACCAGACGGGAGTGATGACTAGATTTAAGAGCAGCCATCCTGAAAAACCAGCTGAGAACTAGAGGAAGAGGAGTCTAGAACCAAGGAGTCACAGAGACGCCACATGGAAGGAAGGGAAGACACGGGACAGGGGCTGCCTGCGTCCAGAGGGTGAGCCGTGGCTGAAGAGAAACAAACCACGGCTCTGTAACTAAGGGGACTGGCCATCCTCCTTCAGGGAGGACAGCCCTTCTTTCCTAAGTTCCGTCCTCCCTCGAAAAGTGTCCTCCTACACGTCCTCCTTTTTGATATTGGAAGACTCGTCTGTCAATGTCCGTATGTGATCGATGCAGAGTCGATTCTTTACGTGTGATGTGATGTCTTTGTATCTAAAGGAGTACGTCCTTTTTTCTTACAGTTACTATTAAAAATTAATAGGCATGTAAGCATAATTATAATGGAAAATACTACAAATGTCTTCATTATGCATTTATCATATTATAGTGTATTATTGTTGCAATGAATAAAATGGTTTTCTTTGTTTGTTTTTTTACAGGGACAGAGAGAGAGAGAGTCAGAGAGAGGGACCGATAGGGACAGACAGACAGGAATGAAGAGAGAGGTGAGAAGCATCACTCATCAGTTTTTCGTTGTGACATCTTAGTTGTTCATTGATTGCTTTCTCATAAGTGCCTTGACCGTGGGGCTGCAGCAGACCGAGTGACCCCTTGCTCGAGCCAGTGACCTTGGGTCCAAGCTGGTGAACTTTACTCAAACCAGATGAGCCCGTGCACAAGCTGACGACCCCAGGGTCTCAAACCTGGGTCCTCTGCATCCCAGTCCGACGCTCTATCCACTGCGCCACCACCTGGTCAGGCAAATGTTTCTTTTCTTTACAATATTGTTTTCTTTCATTTATTTTTGTCCTCCTTTTCATTGTAAAAAAATTGGTCACCTTAATATAATTGTATATATGTAAAATTCACCTTCCCTCTAATTGAAAAGTGAATACATTTAAATTAGATGCTATTTTCTCACTTCAAATGGTGAACAGGCACCAAAATACGTGAGGCTAACTGGTGGAATTGCACAGCGAAATAGGAAAAGCAATATGATGGTTGTGGACTCTGAGGCCCTTCCGTCAGTAATGGATGGAAGAGCAGGCAGAAAATGTGTAAGGATGTGGTTAAACTGAGCAGCACCATCATTCACCTGGATCTAACCGCCATTTTAAATTCCTTCATCCAACAATGGCAGAATACATTCTTCTTAAGCTTACATGGAACATTCACTAAGTGAGACCATTTTCTGGGCCATAAAATACATCTGAAAAAACTTAAAAGAGTCGACGAGAAATCATATAATGGGTATTAGACTACAATGCAATTAAACTAAAAAAGAAAAAAAAAGAGCAAATTAAATCCAAAGTAAGCAGAAAAAGAATAATAAAAATTAGAGCAGAAATGAATGAAATTAAAAAACAAAGAATAATGAAAAAATTAAAAAAACTAAAAGCTATTTCTTTGAAGATATTAATAAAATTGACAAACTTCTAGCCAGGCTAATCAAGCAAAAAAAAAAAAAAAAAAGAAGAAGACACAAATCACCAATATCAAAAATGAAAGAGGGGCTGTCACTACTGATTCTAGGGACATTAAAAGGATAATAAGGGAAGATCATGAACAAATCCATGACCACAAAGTTGATAACCTAGATGAAACAGACCAATTCCTTGAAAGAAATGACTTATCAAAATTCACGTAAGGAGAAATAGAACAGATCAAAGGGAAAAGCACCAGGCTCCGATGAGTTCATCGGTGAATTCTACCAAACACTTAAGGAAGTAAGGATACCACTTCTCTATCATCTCTTCTAGAAAACTTCTATTTCTAGGGAATACTTCCTAACTTTTCTATGAAGTCAGCATAACCCTAATAACCAAAACAGACCATTAGAAGTAAGAAAAACTAAAGACCAATGATCTCTCGTCAACATAGATGCGAAAGTCCTCGACAAAATATTAGCAAATCAAATTCAACAACATCTGGAAAAAGAATTATACACTACAACCGAGTGGTCTATATAATACTTTAGGTTTATTCCAAGTATGGGAGGCTGGTCCAACATTTGAAAATTAATTACTGGCCTGACCAGGTGGTGGTGCAGTGGGCAGAGCATTGGCCTTGGGACACTGAGGACCTAGGTTTGAAACCTGGAGGTTGCCAGCTTGAATGTGGGCTCATTCAGCTTGAGCTCAGGGTCACCAGCTTGAGCATGGGATCGTAGACATGACCCGCATGGGTGCTGGCCTGAGCACAAAGGTTGCTGGCGTGGAGACCAAGATCGTTGGCTTGAGTTCAAGGTCATTGGCTTGAGTTCAAGGTTGCTGGCTTGAGCAAGGGGTCACTCGCTCTGCTGTAGCCACCCCCCCACCTGCCTCATCAAGGCACATATGAGAAAGCAATCAATGAACAACTAAGGTGCCCCAACTGTAAATTGATTCTTCTCATCTCTCTCCATTCCTGTATGTCTATCCCTGTTTGTCCCTCTCTTTCTCTCTCTTTCTCTCTCACTAAGTAAAAATAAAAAATGAAACAAAGAAAATTAATCAATGACATCCCTTACATCAATAGGCTAAAGAAGAAAAATCACATGATCATATCAATAGACTCAGAAAAAGCATTTGACAAAATCCATCACCTGTTCATGATAAAAACTCACAGCAAACAAGAAATAGAGGGGGAACTTTCTTGACTTAAAATAAAGAACATCAACCAAACACCTACAGCTAACATCACACTTGAAGTCAGGAATTAGATGCTTTCCCCCTAAGACTGGGAGCAAGATAAGAATGCTCCCTCTTTCCACTTCTATTCAACATCCTATAGGAAGTACTAGCTAAAGCAATAAGACAAGAAAATGAAATAAAAGATCGGGAAGAAAGAAATGAAACTATGACACGATGATCTATTGAAGAAATCCAGAAAACAAAAACTCCCAGACCTTATAGTGATTCTAGCAAGGTGGGAGGATACAAAGTTAATATGTAAAAGTAAATTGCTTTCCTATCTACCAGAAATGACTCATTGGAATTTGAAATTGAAAACGCAATACCATTTATAGCCAGTCAGAGAAAAACAAGTACCATGTGATGTCACCTCTGTGTAGAATCTAAGGAACAAAATAAACATTTTGCTTGGCTTTGGAACATAGGATCCATACAATTTTATCTAGACAAAACCAAACAAACAAACAAACAAACAAGTACTAAATTACCTCTTTCTGGAAAGGTGTTGTTTTTGGTGAGTTTCACGCTTTTGGGTCTTGGGTGATTATCATCCATGCCCATGATCAGGTTGCGGAAAAACAGATCAAATTTCTTCCTGCTGTCTGCGTTGATGGTGCCGGCCACAGTCCACACCAAAGCAAAGAGGAGCAGTCCTTGCAGCCAGAGGAAGGTCTGCTGGCTCGTCAGACCCTCAGATAATTCACTTTCCTCTTCTTTTATTTCCTTGATTTCGTCTAAAAGCGAGAAAAGGGAGGGTTGCCAGTGCGGCCCCTGGTCAGGGCACATACAAGAACAGATCAGTGCTTCTGTCTTTCTCTCTGTCTTTCTCTCCCTTCTTCTCTCTCTAAAAATCAATCAATAAATTAAAAAAATAATAAAAGCAAGAAAATGAAATCTGAGGAAAAGCTGTGGAAGATAGCAGACGCAAACAAGGTGAATGGTGGTTCTGTCTGGGAGAGGATGGATGTTGGCTGAGTGGTGATCACCTGCCAGATTCTTTACCCACCTACGTTTTTTCCATTCTTTTTTATCGTGGTAAGATATTCATTACATAAAATTGACCATTAACCATTTTTAAGTGTACAGTTCAGTGGCATTAAAAACATTTATATTGCCTGACCAGGCGGTGGCGCAGTGGATAGAGCATCGCCCTGGGATGCAGAGGACCCAGGTTCAAAACCTTGAGGCCGCTGGGTCGAGTGCAGGCTCATCCTGCTTGAGTGCGGGGTCGCTGGCTTGAGCGTGGGATCATAGACATGACCACATGGTCACTGGGCTTGAGCCCAAAGGTCACTGGCTTGAGCAAGGGGTCACTCGCTCTGCTATAGCCCCCCCCCCCCGGTCAAGGTCCATATGAGAAAGCAATCAATGAACAACTAAGGAGCCACAAAGAAGAATTGATGCTTCTCATCTCTTTCTCTCCCTCCTGTCTGTCTCTCTGACTCTGTCTCTCTCACAGGAAAAACAGAAAAAGAAAAGAACATTTACACTGTTGTGCAACCATCACCGCTATCCATTTCCAGAACTCTTTCATCTTGCAGAACTGGAACTATTCCCCCCGTAAAGAGCAACTCCATTACCACTTCCCCCACTGTCTGGGAACCACCATTCACCTTTCTGTCTCTACAAACCTGACAACTCTAGAGATGTAGGCAAGATCCACCCATGACGTTAAAATGAATGGGTACAAGTTTGAGGAAAATTAGGATATTCTCACAGTTTCAAAAGATACTTATTAAATACGAAGAAAAAAAAAACAAATAGCAACTTTACAATGGGGAAAAGTGGCTCTGACCCAAGTTGACTTGGACCAGAACCTACACCAGCAATGAGATCCACCAACATCATGTGCCCCTGGTGATCTCGTCCCTTCTGGGGTGTCTGTACTCAACACACACACAAACTCACGAGGAAACACCAGGCCAACGAGTTGAGACGCGTTCTACAAAATACCTGGACGGCATTTATCACGTGACAAGGCAATAAACGAGGAGGAAGGACACAGGGATTGTTAGAGACGGGAGGAGAGCAAAGAGATACACTGATTAAAGATAATATGGCATCTTGAATGGGATTCTGGAAAGGGAAAAGGAGATTTGTGGAAAACTGCTAAAATTCAAAGAAAGCCTATCAGGCAGTGTAGGCATCAAGGTTCATTTCCTTGATTGCGGCTCCTGGGTTCTGTAAGGTGTCAGCATTTAAAAAGCCAGGTGAAGGCATATTGTGACTCTCTTCCAGCATTTTCTCTAAGTGTAAAATTATTTCAAAATAAAAGGCTAAAAAATATGTATTTATTTTTTTTAATTTCAAGGTCTTGTTAATCACAGCTATCATAATCTTGCATTTTCAGGCTGACAGAGTAAAAAGTTGAGTTCTGAAATCAGATTTGAGTGTGTTCAAACCCAGCCCCCCCCCCCCCAATTTTTAGTAGCTGTGTGTGTTTGCACACTTCTGAGAGTATTTATAGCTATAGATTTGGGAAGGCAGGAGATTAGAGCACTCCGAGCCGGGGACAACGAGTCCATTTCTCACGCTGGTGTCTTCTTTCCTGGGGGAAGAGACTACACTAAAAAATACACTAAAAAAAAATGGAGCCTGGGAAAATATGCAACATTTACAAATAATAATAATGCATATGTGACACTGTAGGCAATCTGTGTGCTTTTGTAACATTGTAATTTAATTTTAGAACTCATTGCTAAAGAAAGTCTCCACTCCGCTGCTCACCATGTGACGTTTTTGTTGTACACCTATTGGAGGAAACGGGCTTAGAAATCATGTTGTAGCAGAAGTTGTACGGAGATCCGTCCATCTCGAATCTGAGTTACATGAATTTCTTTCGTGAGAAAGAAAGGGCACCCAATGAAGGTTTTCCAAAGGGACACAATCTGTTGCCATTTCCAGTAGAATGGAATGAAATTGGACTCATGTGAAGTTACAGGGGAAACCTCTCCAGGACGTCTAATCCAGTGGTTCTATAATTTGTGTACTTCCTGCATCCTGGGAAAGCCCCCTAGTTATGTCGACCAGTGAGCCCTTAGTTCTCTTAGAGTCTATCTGTGTGTTTTGCGAATTCAGATTTTTGTAATTATATGTCGTCTTAACCTCCTATCTTTTTTTTTTTTTATCTTTCTTGAAGCTGGAAATGGGGAGAGACAGTCAGACAGACTCCCGCATGTGCCCGACCGGGATTCACCCGGCACGCCCACCAGGGGGTGACACTCTGCCCACCAGGGGGCGACACTCTGCCCACCAGGGGGCGATGCTCTGCCCTTCCGGGGCGTCGCTCTGCCGTGACCAGAGCCACTCTAGCGCCTGGGGCAGAGGCCAAGGAGCCATCCCCAGCGCCCGGGCCATCTTTGCTCCAATGGAGCCTTGGCTGCGGGAGGGGAAGAGAGAAACAGAGAGGAAGGGGGGTGGGGGTGGAGAAGTAAATGGGCGCTTCTCCTATGTGCCCTGGCCGGGAATCGAACCTGGGTCCCCCGCACGCCAGGCCGATGCTCTACCGCTGAGCCAACCGGCCAGGGCCACCTATCTTATTTTTTCAGAACGTTTTTTTCTCATGTACATTCACACTAAATCATCTAAATTCATTTTCCTCCAGGAAATCCTTGTTATGCAAAGAGGGGAAGAAATTAAAACTCCCGTCGTGCAGATGCCGGATATGAGTTTGAGAAAGGATAGAATAATTTGCACAAGAACAGCCAGGCAATCACTCCAACATCAAGGCTAAAGCCAAAATCATGGACTCTGTCCACCAGGCTCAACGATCTACACTTCAAAGGCTTGCTTGTGCTAGGTCAAAGTGTTGACCTCATTTTAAGTCACGGAGGGGAATAACTGGGTCTGAACAAAAGAAATAGCCAAGGCACAACCCACCCCCATCCGGCTTAAGAATCATAGAGGCAGCGCCCTGGCTGGTTGGCTCAGTGGTAGAGCGTTAGCCTGGCACGTGGAAGTCCTGGGTTCATTTCCCGGTCAGGGCACATAAGAGAAGTGACCATCTGGTTCTCTACCCCTCCCCTTCTCTCCTCCTCTCTCTCTTCCCCTCAAATGCTTTGAGCAAGTTGGCCCCAGTGCTGAGGACGGCCCCATGGCCTCGCCTCAGGTGCTGAAATAACTCAGATGCCGAGCAATGGAGCAGCCAACCCCAGAAGGGCAGAGCATCGCCTTGTATGGGGTTTGCCAGGTGGATCCCAGTCCCGGCGCACGTGGGAGTCTGACTCTCTGCCTCCTCGCCTCTCACTTAATTAAAAAATACATCCTAGGTAGCACTTACCAAGCAGAGAGGAGTACAGTCTCATCATGGAGAAGGCAAGGTGGGTGGGAGACGTTTGGACCACAGGCTTACACTGAGAGCGAATAAACTCCAGGCAGGGCGGGACAAGCCACATGAACATGTCATTGACCTGAAAAGTAGAAAGTGAAATTTAAAGATATTATTGGAAAATGAGGTTAAGCATGACCAGGTGGTGGCACAGTGGACAGAGAGCCAACTTGGGTCTCTGAGGACGCAGGTTTGAAACCCTGAGGTTGCCAGCTTGAGCATGAGCTCATTGGACTTGAGCGTGGGTCACCAGCTTGAGCGTGGGATCATAGATGTGACCCCATGGTCACTGGCTTGAGTCCAGAGGTCACTGGCTTGAAGCCCAAGATCACTGGCTTGAGCCCCAGGTTGCTGGCTTGAGCAAGGGGTGGCTGGCTCGGCAGTGCGGAGAGGAACACAGCTCTTCCTGACTCAATCCAGCTCCAGAGCAACTTCTAGGGCCACTTCCGTTAGTGGTGCAAGGAGGAAGGGCTGGCACTCCCGCCATCACACAGAACAAGCACCAGAACTCTCCACGGGGATGGGGGGTGAGGAGTGATGGATAGGGTAGAAGGAAGGAAAACTGGACCTTGCCACACCGTCCCCCCCACCTCGGGCAGAAGAAAGTGGGAGAATCGAGGTAACCGGAGGCAGGTGGGGAATCCCCGCCCCTTGTGTCTCCATAACGATGAAGGGGCGGGTTCTCCTCGAAGGACTTGGAGGTGACATGTAGGGAGCAGGGGCGGGGGGAGGGACCCCGGGGGCTCACCAGTTCCTTGTGCTCTTCGCTGAGGCTGGAGGGCAGGGTGTTCATGTAGGAATCCTTCAGGGGCTTCCAGCCCAGCTGATGGGGCTCCATGTAGATCATCCCGCACCTGACGGGCACAGAGTCCCGCTGGGTCTCCGGGGCGCACGGGGGTGAGGCACATGCCACCCGCACGGTCAGCTGAGGAGGGGCTGAGCCGAGTCAGGTCACCGATCCTCACTGGCTCCGGGACACAGGGACGGGGCACAGGGTTCTTTTTCTCAGGATTCGGTGGAGACCAACGATAATAAGCATGTGTTTGGGGAGCCAGAGAGACCTGGGTTTGAACCCCAGCCCCAGATCCTACTAATTTAGTGACCTTGGTCAAGGTTTCTCTACTGTCTCTGAAATTCCTCTATGTCCTTGTCTACATACTGAGGAACACAAAAAATATGTCATTCATAAGGCTGTTGTAATGGTTGAAATAAGCCTGACCAGGCGATGGCGCAGTGGATAGAGCATCAGACTGGGACGCGGAGGACCCAGGTTCGAGACCTGAATTCGCCAGCTTGAGCGCGGGCTCATTTGGTTTGAACAAAGCTCACCAGCTTGAGCACAGGGTCACTGGCTCGAGCAAGGGGTCACTCGGTCTGCTGTAGCTCCCCAGTCAAGGCATGTATGAGAAAGCAATCAATGAACAACTAAGGAGCTACAACAAAGAAGTGATACTTCTCATCTCTCTCCCTTCCTGTCTGTCTGTCCCTATCTATCCCTCTCTCTGTCTCTGTCACACACACACACACACACACACACACACACACACACACACACAAAATGGTTGAATAAAATGCCAATGAAGAGTTTAGTGCCATGCCCAGCACGTAGAGAACTCTAGTCAATGGAAACTGTTGTCATCATCATAGTTGCCGTGTCACCATGCAAGACGTGCAACATTTCACACAGCACATGTCCCCCTTCTGTCACACACAGGTGCTCCCTCGTTTGTCACTAACGCCAGCTATCAGGTATTGATCTCCTGCATGCCAGGACTCTGCTAGGTCCTAATAACCTTCGTCTCTAAATGCTTTTTCCTTACGGTCTATGTTTTAGTCATGCGGGACCATGGCTCAGAGAGGCTAAGGTGACTTGGAAGTGGTCACACAGCCAGCACCTAGCGCACTAAGTTGGGAGCCTAAGATGGTCTGACGTGGTCTAATGTGTTCTTCTCTGACCTCACACTGTCTTTGGGGATGTGGGCTGATTCTGTTCTATTCTATTCTATTCTATTCTATTCTATTCTATTCTATTCTATTCTATTCTATTCTATTCTATTGGATTCTATTCTATTCTATTCTATTCTATTCTATTCTATTCTATTCTATTCTATTGGATTCTATTCTATTCTATTCTATTGGATTCTATTCTATTCTATTCTATTCTATTCTATTCTATTCTATTGGATTCTATTCTATTGGATTCTATTCTATTGGATTCTATTCTATTGGATTCTATTCTATTCTATTCTATTCTATCCTATTGGATTCTATTCTATTCTATTCTCTATGGACTCCAAGTGCACAGGCTTGGATTAATGTAACACCCCTGGCACATGCATTATTAGCCCTATATTGCCTTTCTTAGATCATTGTTTCAATAATGTAGTAAGTGCTCATGAACCTACCACCCAGACCGTAGCTAGGGTCTTGACGACAACCTCCTAACCACGTGGTCACCCCTACCCCGTCCCCTGGCTCTCCCCACCTGAGGTAACATAGCGAATTAAATCCTGCATTCCCCCCATTCTCCGATTTCTTCCTTCTTATATGGTATTTATAGCATCTCCATATGTTCCCAAAATGTACATATATTTATTTTAGTTTTTAACCATTTTAAAAAGGAGCTCTGTACTCTGTGTAATATTGGGGGTTTCCTTTTATATGTCATATTACTAAGATTGTCTCCTTAATCTATTTAACTTAGGATTACACATTTCTTTTGAGTGCTACATATATATTACAATTTGTGACTTTATGACACATTGATTCCTTCCTGTTAATGGGCATTTGGATGGTCTCCAAGTACTTGCTCCTGGGAACCGTGCCCCTATAAAAATTCTTGTACGCGGGCCAGGGTGTCTAGATGTGAGGTACACACTGAGGGGCAGACTTGCTGTGTCAGGAGACGTGTGAACTTTCTAACGTAGGAGGTAGAGGAAGTCAAACTCGTCTCCAAAGTGCTCGCCCGATTTGAGACCCTCGGCGGCGATGTGGACTGAGGACTGAGTTGGCAACGAAGCTAAGGGACGATACAGTCACTGTCTGCGAGCAGCCAGGCTTCACTCGCGGATTGTTCGAGCCTGTGCCCTTGCTGAGGGCCAGCCAGGCCACACTGTCCCCCGGGGTGCCCGTGCGAGGGGACTGACCTGCTCACAGTGGCTGGAGAGGCTTGCTCCAGGTCGGCGGGCTCGAAGATCAGGCTCATCTTGGAGCTCATCTGGATAATCTCCCCGCTCATCAGACACAGCTGGAGGAGAAAGCAGAGGGGTGGGACTCTGTCTGCAAGCGGGAGGCCTCAGTGGACACACGGATGGTCTGAATCCCTTCAACAGGCCCTGGCTGGTTGGCTCAGTGGTAGAGCATCAGCTGGCGTGTGGAAGTCACGGGTTCGAATCCCAGCCAGGGCACACAGGAGAAGCGCCCATCTGCCTCTCCACCCCTCCTCCTTTCTCTTCTCTCTTTCTTCCGCTCCCGCAGCCGTGGCTCAGTTGGTTCGAGCACATCGGCCCTGGGTACTGAGGATGGCTCTGCGGAGCCACCACCTCAGGTGCTAAAAATAGCCCGGTTGCAAGCATGGCCCCAGATGGGCAGAGCATCAGTTCCATCTGGGGGCTGCTGGGTGGATCCTGGTCAGGGTGCATGCAGCAGTCTGTCTCTCTGTTTCCTCTGCTCTCACTTGGAAAAGAAGGAGGAGGAGGAGGAGGAGGAGAAAAAGAAGAAATCTCTTCAAAATGTGTGTTGAGTTCATACTATGTGTCAGGTGTATAAATAAAACAGTCAAAAGTTCGTGTCCTCCAGGGGTTTACATTTTGCTGAGAGAAGAGTGGAGATAAGCAAAATCTATATAGTATATAAAACAGCCAAAGTGCTCTGGAGAAAAATAACATGGAAGGGCAGGCTGCAGAACGCTCAGCCAGGGTCGGGAGAGCTGTGATTTTAAACAGAGGTAGAGAGTCTCTGAACGGCAGCCTTACAAAGGATCGAGAAGCTAAAGGACCACACCAAGGTCTACGGTTCCTTTCTCAGTGTTCACCCTGGAACGTAACAGCACACCTTCATCTTGTTTTATTTGCTTTTACAAAAGGCTTCCTTTGGAATTCCCCCGTGGACCGATCAAGGGTTAGAATGATAAAAATATCTCCATAAAACTCTTTTTTTAGAACAGAAGGAAAGGCCGTCGGAAGTCCTTGTGTTGAGCGGCCAGCTCCCTGTAGAAAGCTGTGCAAACGCCTAGGACGGCCTCCCTCCAACGACAGACTAAGTGGCCCTACTTCCGATGTGCCCACAGGTTGTTCCAGGGGGTGCTGAAGCCATAGACAGCCTGTGACCCTGGCTCTCAGGGAAAAAGGGGAAGCCCCATTGTTCCTTGCTACTACTCATAACTAAGTTGTGGCTAAAAAATGTCCCTGCATATGACCTGGTCCGCATTAAACACTCTTAGAAACAGGTCACTACATGTCCCCCAGGAAGGTCCCAGCTGTATGGGAATGACACCACCAGCCGTGTCATCTTTGAATATCAAGAACAATAAAATATACCCATACTTGTGACAGTATCACTTATACCCAAAGCCACGCAGAGCCATCAGGGACATCATTGATGATGACTTCTTATGCTTTCCATCTTAAGACCAACAGATACATTTGTATAAACTAATAACAGAGTACATCTCAGGTAGTAAAAATTGTTTCTATTTTTAGTTGTTATTTAGTCAAGATAATGCACATGCTGTAATTAGCGTATGTATAATTTCAATAAGGAGGTCTTCCATTGTGAGCATGACACACTCTTCATCTTGTGAAATCTAAACACAGTAGGAAAATCGATGTGAGAATGATACAGTTAGTATTAAAAAAAAAATCTTCCTTGAAAGGGGGATCCATTTTATTTTATTGTAACAGTTGCACAGCATGTGTTCTATGCCAGGCACTAACAAACCGTTTGCAAATATTAACTTATCTTGTCTTCCTAACAGCGCTGTGAGGTAGACATCATTATCCCCACTTTATAGGTGATCAAACTGAGGCACAGAGAAACAAAAGAGCTGGTCTGCTGGTGAGTGGCCAGGCAGGATCTGAACCCAGGTGTCTAGCTCTAGAGTCCAAGCTCTTTAGCCGCACTGCACACCGTGTGACAGAACGCACCGTCAAGGACGGCTGCAATGGTACCTCCTTCCCCACCTGCACTTCTGCAGTGTGACCTTGCCCACCTCCATCAAAAAAAAAAAAAAAAAAAAGAGTCTATATTTCTCCATTCTCTTGAATCTGGGCAGGACTTGTGACTTCTTTGACCAATAGGATTCAGAGAAAGTAGAGCTATGTCCATTCCAAGCATAGCTCCTAATTTCCCAGAAATGTTCACCTACTGCCTCTTGCAAATCAGCTCCCACGGGAGAAGCACCACAATCCTGAGACCACCCAGTGAGAAGCCCGACCCATGTGGAGAGGTCTGGAAGACAAATTGCTATTGGAGAAGGAGGGAGGCAGGGAGGGAAGATGGAAAGAGAGAAAGAGAGAGAGAGAGAGAGGGAGGGAGAGGGAGAGGGAGGTTAAGGAGGAATGAGCCCCAGACAGGGAGTGGAGAAGCCACCTGAGATGTGGACCTGCCATTCCCAGCAGCTGGGCAGCTCATCTCACGAGGATCAGCTGAGCCCAGGTGAGCCCTTCAATATCAACAGCAAAGTAAATGACTGTGTTAAGTCACTGTGGATTAAGGTAGTTTGTTGTATAGCGACAAATAACCAAAACACATCCTATATGTAGAGCAGGTGCTGTGTGCTACCTTATTGAATGACCAACACTCCTATTCTATTACAATGTTTCAACTCCTGAGGAAACTGAGGTTCAGAGAAGTGATGTCATTTGCCCACAGAAGAACAGTTTAATTAGTTGTAAAGTTAGTGGCCCAATCTGATGCCAGCACCGAGGTTTTTAACCACTTAACATTGTCTCTATTATTTTTTTTAATTCAAGGAAAGAAGGGGAGGCAGAGAGACAGACTCCCTCATCCATCCGGGATCCACCCAGCAAGCCCACTAGGGAGTGATGCTCTGCCCATCTGGGGTGTTGCTCCGTTGCTCAGCAATTGAGCTATTTTTAGCACCTGAGGCAGAGGCCCTGGAGCCAACCTCAGCGCCTGGGGCCAACTCACTGCAATTGATGTCTCTAAACACACAAAGCTTACCTGCTATAAATACAAACAGAAGCCTAATTCATGAATTGATCACTGTCACTTCCTGGTGGGGCATGTATTCTTCATCTAATACATTTTTTTTTTTTATTATAGGGCTTTCATCAATCCCTCACTTCAATAAAAAAGAGTCCCTATCCTAAAACCCACGCAGACGTGGTCTCAGACGCCAGACCTACCTTTTTATTGTCGTCCAGGACGGTGTTCATGTTTTCAATCCAAACGGCATCCACTGGCCCATCAAATACAATCCACTTGCGACTGTCGGACGTAGAGGACGCCTGCTCCCGGAAGGAGTTGGCGAGGACGCCGTCCGTCCACTCGTGGCTGGCCGGGTCGAAGCACCCGTACAGCTGCCCCATGGTGATGGCCTTGGGGTTGATGATCTTGTAATCCACGGCAAACTCCTCCATCTGGTCGGCTGGGCAGAGAAGGTCCGACCCGAATTACACAGGCTCTGGTGACACCCGAACATTAGACGAGAGATAATATGACCTTAAAGACCAACTGAGGCCCTGGCTGGTTGGCTCAGCGGTAGAGCTTTGGCCTGCTGTGCGGAAGTCCCGGGTTCGATTCCCGGCCAGGGCACACAGGAGAAGCGCCCATCTGCTTCTCCACCCCTCCCCCTCTCCTTCCTCTCTGTCTCTCTCTTCCCCTCCCGCAGCCGAGGCTCCATTGGAGCAAAGATGGCCTGGGCACTGAGGATGGCTCTGTGGCCTCTGCCCCAGGCGCTAGAATGGCTCTGGTTGTAATGGAGCAATGACCCAGATGGGCAGAGCATCGCCCCCTGGTGGGCATGCCGAGTGGATCCCGGTGGGGCGCATGCGGGAGTCTGTCTGACTGCCTCCCCATTTCCAACTTCAGAAAAAAAGAGTCTTGTTGGAAGGTTTCCCCACCCCTCTATTTTCTGCTAGAGGACACCTGCGAGCCAGATTCTCTCTCCGGCTCTGACATCACAATACAGGGACGGCCAAAACAGACAACAAATAAACAGACAGCCAGCTTGGCTTTATCGCCACCGAGCCAGATGACCGAGGTGTCCCGACCTCCCTGGAAGCTGCGGACGCGAGGCGTACCTGCGTGTAGGTCACCCAGGGCGGCGGCCAGGACTTTATAGGCACAGGTCTTGCCCCCCATGGTGTCTCCGACGATCATGAAGCCGTGTCGCACCAGCATCATCTCGTAGATCTGAGAGGAGACACGGGAGAGGCTCATCGTGGCACGCCTCCCGGAACCGCGGGACAATCGGACGTCGACAAGGCACGAGGGGGGTGCCGGGGGACCCCCAGGGTCCCACCCGCCTCTGCGGAACCACAGCCACTTGTAGGACCCGTCGTTCGTGTGTCTTTTGGATGAGGGCACAGAGGTGTGTGCCTCGGATCACCTAAGAGACCGGAACTGCTAGTTACTACGATTTACACTCTCGTGTGCGAAGCACCGAGTGACGAACCCAACTCATTTCCTTCCATCCGTGCAGGTGTCACGAACCGCTGTCTCCTGGCGAGAATCTGCAGATCAGGAGAGGGTCTGTCACCTGCCCGGGCTCGCGGGTGGCAGACGCGGAATTTGAATACAAAGTCTCTCGGTTGCAGGACCCTGCTCTGCTCATTACACCATGCCAGCTTGCTTCTTTTGTTTTTTATTGATTCATTTCATTTTTAATATTTATTTATTTATGTGAGAGAGGCAGAAACAGGGAGCTGCTCCTCTCTGCGCCCTGAGGGGGGAATGCAACTGGCAAGCTCCCTGCTCCGGGTGACGCTCCAACCAACCGAGCTATCCGGCCAGGACTTACGTTTTATTTTGTTTATTTTTAGTTTAAAAAAATATTTTTTAAGACTTTATTTACTCATTTTAGAGAGGAGAGAGAGAGAGGGAAGGGGATGGAAGCTTCAACTCCCATAGGTGCCTTGACTGGGCAAGCCCAGGGTTTCAAACCGGTGACCTGGGCGTTCCAGGTCGATGCGTTAGCCACTGAGCCACCACAGGTCAGGCTTATTTTTATTTTTACATGAAAATGTTTTCTAATTACACTTTACATTCCATGTCACTTTGTATGAGTTTCCGGTGGGCAGCACACGGTTACACGGATCGGATACTTTACAAGTTTCTCCCCAACGACTCCCCTGTCCACCTGGCACCGCGCCCAGGTGCCCCAGTTCTGTCAACTACATTCCTTCTGCTGCACTTGGCATCCCTGTCACTGTTTTGCAACGACCAGTCTGTCCTTCTCCATCTCATCACCTTTATCCCTCAGTCCCCCAATACTTCCTCCCCTCTGCTAGAAAAAACAAACCAACCAGTGGTCATTTTAGCAAATTGCATTTCTGTTGGAAACATCTTTCTTTTTGTGAGTGTGTGTGTCAGAGACAGAGAGAGGGATAGATAGAGGCAGACAGACCAGAAGGGAGAGAGATGAGAAGCAGAAGCATCAACTCTTTGTTGCAGCCTCCTTTGTCTCTTCAGTTGTTCATTGATTGTTTTCTCATATGTGCCTTGGCTGGGGGGCTACAGTGGAGCAAGTGACCCCTTGCTCAAGCCAGTGACCTCAGGCATCAAGAGCCAGTGATCTTGGGCTCAAGCTAGCGACCATGGGGTCATGTCTATGATCTCATGCTTGAGCCAGTGACCCCGCGCTCAAGCTGGTGAGTCCCCACTCAAGCCAGATGAGCCCTCACTCAAGCCGGCGACCTCGGGGTTTTGAACCTGGGTCCTCTGCATCCCAGTCCGACGCTCTATCCACTGCGCCACCGCCCGCCTGGTCAGTCAGGAAACGTTCTTCTTGAAGCCCACATGCTGTCCCGACTTGATCATACTCTCAGGAGAGGAAATGTATTTTCTGAGCCAGGCCTCACTCTGTAGAATATAAATGACCTTCCCCGTCATTGATTCAAGGAAAGCCATTGACGATCGACACCCTTCACATTCGGTCCTGGGGCTTTGGCTGAAGCCACTTGGAGAGAATGATGCTCGCTCTTTTTTTTTTTTTTTTCTTCTGAGCTTGAACCTGGGACAGAGTCAGTCTGAGGCTGCTGGGGTCCCAACTGAGGACGAAGCTTTAATGCAGAGAGAGAGGTAGCCCAGAACGGAAGAGAGGTGTTCTCTAAACACCTGAGTCCTGCTGTTCACGTTTCTGAAGGCGTTCTGAGTTGGGTTTCTACCCTTGGTAACTGAGACAGACCTGACTAGTTCAAAGCCCAGGGCCCCCAAAAGGAAGACCACCCCCAAATTAAAAAAAATGGGCCCTGGCCAGTTGGCTCAGTGGTAGAGCGTCGGCCTGGCGTGCAGGGGTCCCGGGTTCGATTCCCGGCCAGGGCACACAGGAGAAGCACCCATCTGCTTCTCCACCCCTCCCCTTCTCCTTCCTCTCTGTCTCTCTCTTCCCCTCCTGCAGCCGAGGCTCCATTGGAGCAAAGATGGCCCGGGCGCTGGGGATGGCTCCTTGGCCTCTGCCCCAGGAGCTAGAGTGGCTCTGGTTGCAACAGAGTGACACCCCGGAGGGGCAGAGCATCTCCCCCTGGTGGGCGTGCCGGGTGGATCCCGGTCGGGCGCATGCGGGAGTCTGTCTGACTGTCTCTCCCTGTTTCCAGCTTCGGAAAAATACAAAAAAAAAAAAAAAAAAAAAAAAAGAAGCCCAAAGGAAAATGATGATGAAAAAAATACTGGGTTTTAAGCTTCAACTCGGAAATGAACGGCAGGCATAACAGATAAGGTGCCCTCATCTCCCCCTCCCCCTCTCTCCAGGCACCTCTGATCACTGCCATGACTCCAATGTGCACAATTCTTGATAATTCCTGATTTGAACAAACAGTAATGTCAGTGTATGCCCACACGGGTCCAAGGAACCCACCTGGATGATTTTCCCAATAAACCAAGGTACTGGCTGGAGTTTCATCTTTCTGATGTTCTCATTCAGTACGTCCGTAAAAACCTTGTAATCCGCCTTTGGAAGAACGACTCCCGGGAACAAATCCGATATAATTCCCTGGTAATCAGAATTTGAGAGACGGGAGAAAGGGTTAATTATCTTCTACATTGTCCTAAAAATGAGATCTATAAAAGTCTTTAAAAAAAAAAAAAATCCCAAACCTCATTTTTCCTGCTTCAAAACTCATCCACCATAAGAAACTCTGACACGAGCTTCTCACCATGATTTCCCTCCCAAATAATGTTAAAAGCCAGCAAATATTTCATGAGCCGGTGCCATCTCCCCGTCACGGTACTAGGAATGGACAAGACGGTCATGATGGTGTCTGCTTCCATGGTGCTTACACAACCCAGTAAAGAAGAGAGGAATTAAAATAATTATAAAAGGCAACTAATTTAAAAAATTCCAGGATGGTGACAGAGTTGGCCCATGTTCCAGCTGCCACCTCCCAGGACCAGAATGGATTACAGCTTAATTTAAGAACCACCATCTTGAAAACCCCACGCTGGACTCAAGGAAGAGGTGTCTATATAACCAAGGTCACAGGAGAAGCCACACCCGGTGGGAAGGGTGGAGACACGGGAAGGGCTGCCCCGGTCCCAGGAGCGAGTGGCGGCCAGCCGGGGGTTCCTGTGGGACATCTCATCTGTCCGGGGGTTCCTGAGGGACATCTCAGCTGTGAGGGGTGTCCTGAGGGACATCTCAGCTGTGAGGAGGGTCCTGAGGGACATCTCAGCTGTGAGGGGGGTCCTGAGGGACATCTCAGCAGTGAGGAGGGTCCTGAAGGACATCTCAGCTGTGAGGAGGATCCTGAGGGACATCTCAGCTGTGAGGAGGGTCCTGAGGGACATCTCAGCTGTCCGGGGGTTCCTGAGGGATATCTCAGCTGTGAGGAGGGTCCTGAGGGACATCTCAGCTGTCCGGGGGGTCCTGAGGGACATCTCAGCTGTGAGGAGGGTCCTGAGGGACATCTCAGCTGTCCGGGGGTCCTGAGGGACATCTCAGGTGTGAGGAGGGTCCTGAGGGACATCTCAGCTGTCCGGGGGTCCTGAGGGACATCTCAGCTGTGAGGAGGGTCCTGCGGGACATCTCAGCTGTGAGGAGGGTCCTGAGGGACATCTCAGCTGTCAGGGGGTCCTGAGGGACATCTCAGCTGTGAGGAGGGTCCTGCGGGACATCTCAGCTGTCCGGGGGTCCTGAGGGACATCTCAGCTGTGAGGAGGGTCCTGAGGGACATCTCAGCTGTGAGGAGGGTCCTGAGGGACATCTCAGCTGTCCGGGGGTCCTGAGAGACATCTCAGCTGTCCGGGGGTCCTGAGGGACATCTCAGCTGTCCGGGGGTCCTGAGGGACATCTCAGCTGTGAGGAGGGTCCTGAGGGACATCTCAGCTGTGAGGAGGGTCCTGAGGGACATCTCAGCTGTCCGGGGGGTCCTGAGGGACATCTCAGCTGTGAGGAGGGTCCTGAGGGACATCTCAGCTGTCCGGGGGTTCCTGAGGGACATCTCAGCTGTCCGGGGGTTCCTGAGGGACATCTCAGCTGTGAGGAGGGTCCTGAGGGACATCTCAGCTGTGAAGAGGGTCCTGTGGGACATCTCAGCTGTGAGGAGGGTCCTGAGGGACATCTCAGCTGTGAGGAGGGTCCTGAGGGACATCTCAGCTGTCCGGGGGTCCTGAGGGACATCTCAGCTGTGAGGAGGGTCCTGAGGGACATCTCAGCTGTCCGGGGGTTCCTGAGGGACATCTCAGCTGTCCGGGGGTCCTGAGGGACATCTCAGCTGTCCGGGGGTTCCTGAGGGACATCTCAGCTGTGAGGAGGGTCCTGAGGGACATCTCAGCTGTGAGGAGGGTCCTGAGGGACATCTCAGCTGTGAGGAGGGGGTCCTGAGGGACATCTCAGCTGTCCGGGTGTCCTGAGGGACATCTCAGCTGTGAGGAGGGTCCTGCGGGACATCTCAGCTGTGAGGAGGGTCCTGCGGGACATCTCAGCTGTGAGGAGGGTCCTGCGGGACATCTCAGCTGTGAGGAGGGTCCTGAGGGACATCTCAGCTGTGAGGAGGGTCCTGCGGGACATCTCAGCTGTGAGGAGGGTCCTGAGGGACATCTCAGCTGTGAGGAGGGTCCTGAGGGACATCTCAGCTGTCCGGGGGTCCTGAGGGACATCTCAGCTGTCCGGGGGTTCCTGAGGGACATCTCAGCTGTCCGGGGGTCCTGAGGGACATCTCAGCTGTCCGGGGGTTCCTGAGGGACATCTCAGCTGTGAAGAGGGTCCTGAGGGACATCTCAGCTGTCCGGGGGTCCTGTGGGACATCTCAGCTGTCCGGGGGTCCTGCGGGACATCTCAGCTGTGAGGAGGGTCCTGAGGGACATCTCAGCTGTGAGGAGGGTCCTGAGGGACATCTCAGTTTCCGGGGGTCCTGAGGGACATCTCAGCTGTGAGGAGGGTCCTGAGGGACATCTCAGCTGTGAGGAGGGTCCTGAGGGACATCTCAGCTGTGAGGAGGGTCCTGAGGGACATCTCAGCTGTGAGGAGGGGGTCCTGAGGGACATCTCAGCTGTCCGGGTGTCCTGAGGGACATCTCAGCTGTGAGGAGGGTCCTGCGGGACATCTCAGCTGTGAGGAGGGTCCTGAGGGACATCTCAGCTGTGAGGAGGGTCCTGAGGGACATCTCAGCTGTGAGGAGGGTCCTGAGGGACATCTCAGCTGTGAGGAGGGTCCTGAGGGACATCTCAGCTGTGAGGAGGGGGTCCTGAGGGACATCTCAGCTGTCCGGGTGTCCTGCGGGACATCTCAGCTATGAGGAGGGTCCTGCGGGACATCTCAGCTGTGAGGAGGGTCCTGAGGGACATCTCAGCTGTGAGGAGGGTCCTGAGGGACATCTCAGCTGTGAGGAGGGTTCTCCCTCACAGGGGAGGGACCTCAGCCCCAGGCCTGGCACCGCAGCCTGGAGCCCCCGAGCCTGGAAGAGGTGCTCACGAAACGTCTGGTGGTGAAAAGAGCCAGGGTTTCTGTCTGTGAGAAAGAAGGGAGCTCTCAGAGGTGCAGGTTCATCTTAAAGGGCCAGCGCGGAACAGCTGGTTCACAGCCACGTAGCCAGGGCTCTGGTGCAGGGGGGCTGCGAGGACCGAGTTGTGGAGGGGGCGGGGGAGGCCCAGGGAGACCCCGTGGGGGGCGGCCACCGGACCCCCGTGCTGAGTCATTCCCTGGTCCTGCGGGCACCGTCTTTCCTGGGTGGAGCGTCCCCTGGGGGGGGGCAGCAGCTGCCCCCAGCAGTCCCTCCTGCCCACCCTGGGGACACCGGGCTGCTCCGAGGGGTCAGCCAGGACGCGGGGGGGGGGGGTGCGTCAGCGACTCAGGTTTCTGGCCTTGAGGCCGGAGCTTTCCCCCACATGCTCCCGAGTCTGAGACTGGTCTGTCCACCTCCAAGGGGTCTCAGTAGAAACTGTCTGGACTGTGGGCAGACCCAGCGCTGGGTCTCAGAGGCCGCACCCGCCCGACTCCTGCTGGCCGCATCCTACTGCGGTCTGTAAGAACAGTCTGGACAGACTGACACCCGGGGCTGAGGGGTGGGGGCCACACCCCCACCCTTCCTAATCCCTGCATCGCTGCAGGCTCTAGACTCTACCGGACGTTTTGCATAGTTCAATGGCCGAGCCCAACAAGAGAGGCTGCAGACAGAGGCTGCAGGCGCCAGATCTCAGGGAACCTTGGCCTTCTGCCGACCTTCCCCAGCTCCAGTGTGGGTAAAAGCCAGCCTAGGTGTGCGGCTTGGTATTCCCCGTGTGCACCTGGGCCCAGCAGAGGCAGCCACAAACTCTGGATTGCTTGTGGCTCTAAGGAGGGTGCTGAGGGCCAGTCATGGGCAGTGTCTCCCAATGGTCTGCGCCGGGTTCCTGCCAGGGAGACCCAGGGCTGGCACATCCGGAGGCCAGCGTCCGAGGGCATCGGCTCAGGACCTAACGGCCCTTGCTGGTTGCGTGTTCTAAGGGAGGGGGTCATCAGACACCGGGCCCGGCTGAGGCGAGTTCCACTCTGTGTGATCAGCACGGGCACAGCGGCTCATGTGCTTTGGGCAGGGTGGAGCTTCACAGTCAGCGGGCCTGGGCGCTGGGTATCCTGCCCTGTGGGCTAGATTCCACGGGGGGAAGGGAGAGAGGCTCGGAGCACAGACAGCAGGCTCCAATGGACCCACAAGTCTATTGTTGGGTCCATTCAAGGGGCTTAGCCACTTTCGGGGGGGTGGAGGCTTAGCCACTTTCGGGGGGGGGGCAGAGTCTGCCCTGGGGAGGACTCTCTTAATCTTCCTCCCTGAGACCAGTCTCAGTAGCTGTAAGAACTTCTGCAGGGGGCGCTGTCGGCCACACTTGATCTGCTCACCTTGCTGGGGAGAAATGGAATTTGAATGTCCAGCAGTGGCTGAGGGATCAGGCTCTGGAGTAGGGGCCACTTGCCTGATCAAGAGACCCCTGAAGGATGGGGTCCCACTAATGTTGTACTCCCAACCTCAGCTGCTCCAACCCATCAAGATTGCAACCCGTGGAGGGGTTGATGGGGTGAGGCCAGTCTGAGCCCACACCACAGTCTTTCTACACAAGACTCTGTGGGAAGACCCGGCAGCTGCAAGAGGAGGCGGAGCAGCTGAAAAGTGGAGGCAAATCTTACAGAGCCTGGGGCTTTTACGGAGCTGCTGTCAGCTCTGAGCAGGAGGAACTGATCTTTACACACAGGTTGGCCCCTCCCACGCGACCCAGGCACGGAGAACACAGACACAGACAGCAAACAGAGCAGTAGCTCCAGGCAGCTAGCCCAGAGCAGGCTCCGAAGAACGGCTGATGCCAACCTAGGAACCCACAGCCAACACGACCAGTGAGCTACGCAAGCCGCAGGAAAGTAAGCCACCCAATTAAAAAAAGGGAAGAAGAAATGAAGAGACACTTCTCCAAAGAGGACACACAGATGGCCAATAGGCATATGAAAAAATGCTCAACATCACTAATCATTAGAGAAATGCAAATTAAAACCACAATGAGATATCACCTCACACCAGTCAGAATGGCGCTCATCAACAAAACAACACAGAATAAGTGCTGGCGAGGATGTGGAGAAAAGGGAACCCTCCTGCACTGCTGGTGGGAATGCAGACTGGTGCAGCCACTGTGGAAAACAGTATGGAGATTCCTCAAAAAGCTAAAAATCGAACTGCCTTTTGACCCGGCTATCCCACTTGTAGGAATATACCCCAAGGACACCATAGAACGGCTCGAAAAGGAGAAATGCACCCCCATGTTTATGGCAGCATTGTTCACAATAGCCAAGATCTGGAAACGGCCCAAGTGTCCGTCAGTGGACGAGTGGATAAAAAAGCAGTGATAGCCCTGGCCGGTTGGCTCAGCGGTAGAGCGTCGGCCTAGCATGCGGAGGACCCGGGTTCGATTCCCGGCCAGGGCACACAGGAGAAGCGCCCATTTGCTTCTCCACCCCTCCGCCGCGCTTTCCTCTCTGTCTCTCTCTTCCCCTCCCGCAGCCAAGGCTCCATTGGAGCAAAGATGGCCCGGGCGCTGGGCATGGCTCCGTGGCCTCTGCCTCAGGCGCTAGAGTGGCTCTGGTCGCAACATGGCGACGCCCAGGATGGGCAGAGCATCGCCCCCTGGTGGGCAGAGCGTCGCCCCTGGTGGGCGTGCCGGGTGGATCCCGGTCGGGCGCATGCGGGAGTCTGTCTGACTGTCTCTCCCTGTTTCCAGCTTCAGAAAAATGAAAAAAAAAAAAGCAGTGGTACATATATACTATGGAATACTACACGGCCACAAGGAAGAAGGAAATCTTACCTTTTGTGACAGTGTGGGTGAACCTAGAGATTATTATGCTGAGTGAAATAAGCCAGGCAGAGAAAGACAAATATCATATGACCTCACATATATGTGGAATCTAATGAACAAAGTGAACTGAGGAACGGAATAGAGGCAGAGGCGGGGTCACAGGGAGCAGAGGGACAGCTGTCAGAGGGAAGGGGGATGAGGGGGTGGGATCAGAGGAGGTGAAGGGATTAGTGAAATTATATATACATAACACAGAGATACAGGTAACAGGACAGCAGGTCCCAGAGGGGGGGGCGGGACTCAGGGTCAGGGGGGGCAAAGGGCATGTTGCTGGTGGGGGCTGTGAGGGTCTTATATTGAGTGGGGACATTTGAATCCATGTCAACAGAATACATTAAAAAATTTAATAAAAAATAATAAGAAAAAAGAAACTAGTTATTGCATTTGATAAAAACAGGGACCCACACCTAATAGTGAATACTCTCCCGTCCGTGAAAACGGGGAACCAGACAGAAATCCTGCGGTTGCCGTCATCAGGTCGCGCTGGGGGGAGGGAACCTGGCGGGGGGCGGGGGCACTGGCCGTTGGGAGACTGAGCGGCGTCATCCGCAGAGGCTGAGTCCCAACACCAGTCCCCCCACCCCCGCCCCGCGCACCTGGAACAGAGGGACGTCTTGAGCCAAGAACTTGGCCAGGTTGACGTCCAGCAGGGCCCGGAGCAGCAGGACGCTCTCCTCCTCCTCGGGGAACTTGAGCTTGAGGTTGCCGGCGGCGGTGAGCACGGACTTGACCGCCCGCATGCCGTAGTCGTAGTGATGCTGCGAGGAGAGCTGCTCCGAGCACAGGCGGTAGGTGGCCACAATCTTCTGGGCGAGGCTGGAGGGAACGACAGGAGTCTGCCACACACACACACACACACACACACACCCGCCGAGAGGAGCCCGTCCCGCTCGGCACCCGCCCCCACCATCGTCACGCCCTGACGAGTGCAGAAACCGGGCCTGCCCGTGGACTTGGTGAGGGAGCCCTGTCTTTGAAGGCCTTCTAACAGAGTCGTCATAATGAGCTAAGGAAGCATGGTAACCCTCAACCTTGCCCCGGCTGACTGCTCGGAGTGTCGGCCCAGTGTGTGGAAGTCCCGGGTTTGATTCCCAGTCAAGGCACACAGGAGAAGCACCCATCTGCTTCTCTACCCTTCCCCCTCTCCTTTCTCTCTATCCCTCTCTTCCCCTCCTGCAGCCATGGCTTGATTGGAGCGAGCTGGCCCCAGGCACTCAGAATGGTTCCATAGCCTCTGCCTCAGGCACTAAGAAGAGCTTGGTTGCTGAGCAACGAGGCAATACCCCAAATGGGCAGAGCATTGCCCCTTAGTGGGCTTGCTGGCTGGGGTGAAGCAGGAGTCTGCCTCCCCTCCTCTCACTGAATTAAAAAAAAGAAAAAATAAGTCTAGCCGCATGTGGTAAAGACACGGATGGGGGGGGTGTCTTGGAAAACTGGGTAAAGACTGGAATGAGCCATTCCCAGTTGGTTGAAGTTAAAGTAAATGTTTCCTTGATTTAAAAAAAAAATGTGAACTCTACATTATATTAAAATTTCCCCTCCAATCTTGGAGTAATTTCATGTTTTCCAGTCCTGCCTCAGCCACTTAGAAATGTGTGTGTGCGTTCGTGTCTGTGTGTACGCACACACACACACATACACGTTTCGGTGAGCAGCGGGGAGCAGATGAGAAGCCGCTGTCTTCGCTCGTAGATGTCCAGCTGTACATGAAGAAAGAGGGGCATTTTCTGGGGTATCTGGGTCACCTCCTGGTCAGGGATGGGGTCGGTGCCTTCGGTCACCTCGTGAGCGGAAACCCGTTCCTCCATTTCTCTCTGTTCCGACGCTCCCCCCCTCCCCGCCTCGAATCCACCCCCCACAGAAGAAAGCCACTGCTTCTGGGCCTCTGGAGCCCTCACGGGAAGAGCAAGGTCACTCACCTTCTGGAGTCCAGAAAGCCCATCGAGTAGAGAGAGATCTCGCCAATGAGGGCGTAGTCAGGCACCATCATGGCCACCGTCCGGAACAAGGCCTGGAGGAGAGACAGCCGCTCAGAACCCGAGTTCACACACTGGACCCTGGGGAGGGGGCGGGGCGGGGGGGTGGGGACACCGGCCGAAGGCACAGAGAAGCAGCTGATCACTGAGGCCACTCCGGTGACAATCCAGGAGAGGCGGGCTGGAGGACAAGGTGATGTACGGAGGGACTGTCTTCCCCGGACAGATCCACTGGCCCACCGGCCACTCCACAGGCTCTGTCCAGGTGCCTGTGGTCACACTGGGTTCCGCCCCAGGGGTGCGAAGGCCCAGGGTGCCGGCATCCCATCAGCCCCTCATCCTCCTGAGCTGAGTGGAGTGGTGTGCACCTCACGGAGCTCTCTAGCAGGAGTTGTTTAGCAATGCGGGACCAGCTCGTATCAGAAGACCCCCCCGGGGTCGGAGAGGTCTCGACTGGAGCCTTGTTCTGTTAGCTGTTCGCTGTGGGCGAGTCACGCCCGTCTCCCTGCGAGAGCTCGGTTGTCTGGTCTCCAAACAGGTGGACACAGGGGCCCTGCTCAGAGCTACCGTGAGGACCAATGATAACCGTGTCCGTCAGGGGCTTGGACACTGGGGAGCATAGAGACTCTTCCATGCACACTTGCTGTGGTCCTTACTGCCTTCGGTCTTAGAGGAGGAGAAGTGCCTTTCCCCCCCCCACCCCGAGAGTCACGCCGTTAGGAGTCCGAGGTGGAGCTGGGACTAGAACCCTGGACGCCTCACACCAACGCCCGGGGGCTTTCCCCCGATGCCACTCCTGCTCGAGGAAGCGTCCGGAGTGGTTATCTCACATGACCCTCGGCCGGGAGGGGTGCGGAAGGGCGTGCCAGCGACTGGGCGGTTAAAAACAAAATGGGGGATGCGGGTCCAAATTCTACTCTGGTTCTCGTTGGGCCTGTGTTAACTGACCTAGACAGGGGAGGGGCCACCGTGAAGGACCCGCCGACGGGCCTCCCGTCCCAGGGCAGGGAGAGGGTGATGGATGGGAACCAGGTGCTCAGACCCTGATCCGAGGGCGTTTCTTCTATCCAGTGGGGCCCCATGTATGGCAGGCCCTCCAAATAATGCCGTTTGGCTCACTGTCATCTCATGAGAGCGTCGCTGGGGCGCGTGGCAACCTCACTCACGGTTACGTCAAGCAGCCTGCCTGTAAAACCGGCTGTTTCTGTGTCATTTTCTTACAAACAGGCAACGGTGAGAACTTCCTCTGCTCAAGCCGGCGGGTGTGGCTTTGGGCCGTGTCTCTTTTCAGTGCCTTCCACCCGGGGGGCGCAGCAAGAAGAGCTTAGAACAGGGGTCCCCAAACTACGACCCGTGAGCCGCATGCGGCCCCCTGAGGCCATTTATCCGGCCCCCGCTGCATTTCTGGAAGGGGCACCTCTTTCATTGGTGGTCAGTGAGAGGAGCATAGTTCCCATTGAAATACTGGTCACTTTGTTGATTTAAATTTACTTGTTCTTTATTTTAAATATTGTATTTGTTCCCGTTTTGTTTTTTTAGTTTAAAATAAGATATGTGCAGTGTGCATAGGGATTTGTTCATAGTTTTTTTTATAGTCCGGCCCTCCAATGGTCTGAGGGACAGTGAACTGGCCCCCTGTGTAAAAAGTTTGGGGACCCCTGGCTTAGAATAAGACCCGTCCAGAAGCAGACCTGGGAGTCTCTCTCTCTCTCTCTCTCTCTCTCTCTCTGGCTGCTCTTCCAGGCAGTCGGGGTGCTGGGCGCTCTTCCCACCAGAGGAGACCCCCATCTCATACTTGGGGCTGCTCCTCCTTCCAGGAGAGAAGCGTGGGCAGGTCCCCCCGAGCCTGGGCACTTGAGGGGGTCTGGTTGGCTCTCCTCCTCCTCCTCCAGAGGCAGCTCCTGCCCCCCCAGCAGCAGGCTCGGGGCCACAGCTGCCCCTCAAGCCAGCACAGCAACGGCCCGGGACAGACACACTCTCGTCCTCTCTCTGGCTGGTTGGGACAGTCTTCTTTGGCTTGGACACGGCTCAGGTGTCCATGAACCGGTTTTAGTAGCAGAGGGAACCTGTGTGGTGTCGCCTCGGTTGGCCAGAGTGTCCTCTGTAAGTCAACCTGGATGCTCTCTTATAAATAGATATATTTTGTTTGGCTGACACTCATTCTTTTTTTTTTTTTTTGTACATTGAGTCAGAAATTAAAAATCAGATTTTATGTAAAAATCTAGATGTCTGGCTTCTCTTGAACAACAACAACAATAAAATAAGAGGTGATCTGAGCATTTCTGTCAGGCTAGCAGCCTGAGGAGGGGCTTGCTGCCTCTGGGTGGGGCTTGCTCCAGAGTCCCGACCGTGCCCGGCGGCTTTGTCACTTGTCTGACCCCGAGACAACAGACACTGTGGCCCTTGTTCTAAGGGACGTTCTCTACCCACCCCTTCCCCCACCCTCCCTCAGCTCCCCACGAGACAGGGCGGTCCTGTTCCAGGGGTGCACACCGTCTCACCGCCACCCACACTTCTCCAGGACTCCACTTCCAGCCCCACAATGTCACCGGGTGGGCCCCGGCAGGCGGCTTCCCTTCCAGAGGTGGCTTCCGGACGTCCCGTGAGCGCGCCCCCCTCACAGTCTCACCCGTGGGCGTTTACCTTGAGGTTGTCGGGCAGCTCGGCCCTGCCCGCGTAGCCCGGGTTCATGGTGATGAAGACGGCGCAGGTCGGGTTCAGCGAGAGCTCGGTGCCTTCGAAGATGAACGTCCTCAGACTCCGGATGATGGCTTGCTGGATGCTGAGGATCTGCTGGGCCACCACGGACAGCACTTCAACCTGGCGCGAGCGAGAAGGGCCAGCTGAGCAGGGGGCTCCCGCTCTGACCACCGTGAGCGAGAAGGGCCAGCTGAGCGGGGGGCTCCCGCTCTGACCACCGTGAGCGAGAAGGGCCAGCTGAGGGGGGGGCTCCCGCTCTGACCACCGTGAGCGAGAAGGGCCAGCTGAGGGGGGGGGCTCCCGCTCTGACCACCGTGAGCGAGAAGGGCCAGCTGAGGGGGGGGCTCCCGCTCTGACCACCGTGAGCGAGAAGGGCCAGCTGAGCGGGGGGGCTCCCGCTCTGACCACCGTCACCACCCACCCCTCTCTGCCGGAGGCCCCTTCCCTTAGCAAAGAAGAAATAAACCCAGTCGTCTGAGACCCAGGATGAGGAAACACAACCGACTGGGCTTCTGGTAAAGAAAGAAAAAATCATGTGTGTGTGGTTTTCATATATCTCCTCCTCCTCCCAGCGGCTTCCGCAACGCCTGACCCACGGCATGCCTGTGAACACGGTTTAAATGGCTGTTTCTACGTCCTGATCTCAAACCCAGACGGAAGGAATCGCCGCCTCTGCTGGGACGCTTCCTTTGTGCCTCTCCTCCGGGCCTCTGTCACATTCTGTTTGCTCCGTTTAGTTGTCATTGCCCTGCGCCCGACCGTCAGCGTGCAGAGCGAAAGCCCCCTCCCCACACGCCTGCAAGTCATGAGCGTCGGCAGAGGATCTGACGCAGTGGCTGCCCAGGCGAGCTTTGAATGAGCTTTAGTGAAGGAACGGATACGATGCCGACAGAACAGGCATTTGTATCCTTGGGGCTGTGTTTTGTTTAAGTTCATCGAGAACCCACTCTTTGCAAAAGCCAACGGAAGAGACACGAGATGCCCCGCCACTCAGGAACTGAGAACCCAGAAGAGGCCCCCTCCCATCCCCCCACCGCATGTCCAGCCCTCCTGGGACCCCCGCAGCAGGTGCACCTCGATCCTGTTGAACTCGTCAAAGCAGGCCCACGCTCCCGCCTGGGCCAGCCCTTTGAAGAACTTGCCCATGGCTTTGTAGTCCAGGCCATCGGAGCAGTTGAAGACCACACACTGGAGGGGAAAGAGGATGTGGGCGCCGTTCAGGATGGGTTCCTGCACCCTGAAACAGGGGGTTTGGGGGCTCCTTGCTTCCCGTCCCCAGGAGGAGCTGGGACCCACGCCGCCTGCTGCACTGACTAACCCGTCTTGACCCTCACGCTGACCTACCCGAACAGGGGCCCAGAGAGGGGGATGGGAGGAGAGGGCGGGGAGGGACAGCATCTCCCTACCTGCTTGGCCAGAGCTTTGGCCAGATCTTTGGTGGTTTCTGTCTTGCCTGTCCCGGCTGGACCTTCCGGGGCACCCCCAAGATTCAGCTTCAAGGCCCCCATCAGCGTCCTGAGGGGGGGAAGAAAAGAAGAGATAGGGCTGGGTGCTCAGACGCAGGAAGGAGACTGGCTCGCGGCTCATTTTGTTTCGATCAGACAGAGGGTTGAGAGCTTGACCCTGACTGTGTGACCAGCACTGTGAAGGGTTGTTTTACTTTGCACTCTGCCACCTCAGGGCCTAACGCAGCGCCCGGGGCCGGGGTGGCACCTGTCACCACGGGTCTGGACGAGGGATGAGATGAATGAATGAATGAATATATACTTATGTGAATGAATCAGATAAAGAAATCCTCATCAACTCCACATCCCAAAGACCAATGATACTAATGGAATGGTGAAAATAAATGTATTTCTCCTACTCGATTATGAATTCTTTTTAATTTTTAAAAATATTTTTACAGAGAGACGGAGTGAGAGAGGGACAGACAGGAACAGACGGACAAGAAGGAAGAGAGAGGAGAAGCATCAAGTCTTTGTTGTAGCTCCTTAGTTGTGCACTGATTGCTTTCTCATATGTGCCATGACGGGGGTAGAGGGTGGGGGCGACAGCAGAGTGAGCGATCCCTTGCTCAAGCCAGTGACCCTGCGCTCAAGCCAGCGACCTCGGGGTTTCCAACCTCGGTCCTCAGCATCCAGGCTGGTACTCTATCCACTGTGCCACTGCCAGGTCAGCCTAGATTATGAATTCTTGAGCCCAGGACCCAATTTGATTCAATTTCCTGTCCCCAGGAAACTAACCCAGTTCCCGGCACATCGTGGTAGGGGGCAAGGTGAATGTTAGAAATAAAATAACGTGTTAACTGTGGTTCCACAGCTCCCTGCACGGGCCTCTGTAATTCCAGTTAACACACTGCCGGGTAATTACCTGTCATCCCCACCCCGTGAGACGAAGGCTTCCCGGAGGTCGTGCACGGGGCGCAAGACGGTTAAAGAAATGGCTGTTCAGTAACGAGTGGAATGAATGAGTGATGAATGAAGGAAGAACATGGAAAACAAGTGACCGGGGACTTTGAAGGGAGAAAGTGCTCACGCAGTACCTTTAAAAATAATTTACGTAACTCCACGGTCAAGAATATACAAAATCCAAGATAAGCTAAACATCCGCAGAACTGACAAGTTCACAATGTCCAGATTTCTAATGTGACGAGTTCCAAGGGAAGAGGCAAAGCACCTTCTGGGCTGAGCTCAGAACAACCATGCATCTTCACCAGTCTGGGGGAGCTCAGAGGTGTGGGCACCGTTCAGGATGGGTTCCTGCACCCTGAAACAGGGGTGGGGACGCCCTTCCGGGGCCCTCCCCCGGCCTCTGGCTGTCTCCTGACCTCATCTGGATTCTGCCACTGGGGAGCTTTCTGATTAATTCCTGAGCCATTTCTTTTTCTTTTTCTTTTTTTAATTCACTGAGAGGAGGGGAGGCAGAGAGACAGACTCCCACATGCACCCTGATGGGGATCCACCCAGCAAGCCCAATAGGGGGTGATGCTTTGCCCATCTGGGGCATTGCCACGTTGCTCAGCAACTGAGCTCTTCTTAGCACCTGAGGCAGAGGCCATGGAGCATCCTCAGTGCCCAGGGCCAACTCGCTCCAATGGAGCCTTGTCTGCAGGAGGGAGAGAGAGAGAGAGAGAGAAAGGGAAAGGGGAGGGGTGGAGAAGCAGATGGTTGCTTCTTCTCTGTGCCCTGACCAGTAATCGAACCCGGGACATCCACACACCAGGCTGACGCTCTATCACTAAGCCAAATAGCCAGGGCCCTTTTTTATTTTATTGATTTTACACAGAGAGAGAGGAGGGGGGTGGGGAGCGAGAAGTATCAACTCATAGTTGTTTCACTTTAGTTGTTCATAGCTTGCTTATAGTATGTGTCTGGACCAGGAAACCCAGGGTTTTGTTTATTTGTTTGTTTTTTCATTTTTCCAAAGCTGGAAACGGGGAGGCAGTCAGACAGACTCCCGCTTGCGCCCAACCGGGATCCACTCGGCACGCCCACCAGGGGGCGATGTTCTGCCCATCTGGGGCGTCGCTCTGTTGCATCCAGAGCCATTCTAGCGCCTGAGGCAGAGGCCACAGAGCCATCCCCAGCGCCCGGGCCATCTTTGCTCCAATGGAGCCTCGGCTGCGGGAGGGGAAGAGAGAGACAGAGAGGAAGGAGAGGGGGAGGGGTGGAGAAGCAG